>NC_133162.1:61503088-61803235 GCF_040802235.1 Manis javanica
GTCTGCCCTTATAGATTACCAGCAGCCATGGACACTATGTAAGCACATGAGTATGCCTGTGTTCCAATAAAATGTGATTTACCGAAACTGACAGCAGGCTAGATTTGGCCAGTGGGAGGACCCCCACTGTAAGCTAGCAAGGGAATACTGTGGATAAGTACTAATTTATTTACTTCTCAGTTGAACATTTAAGCTTTTTGTTTTCACTTTTTTAAGGAAAAACTTATTTTAGAAAATAGTTTTGTTTGTGAATTATTTTTCTGAGATTTATTGAGATGGTTGGGTAAAAGAAATTATATTGTTCATTAAGTCTCATTGTATAATATTATGTCGTATGACTACACCACAACTAATTTATTCCTCCTACTGTTTTTGAATACATGCATTGTTGCTAGCTATTGCAAATGGTGCTATGAATATTCTTTACATCATTTTTGATTTATGTATGTAAAGGTATACAGCTAAAGTTAGCTGTTGTATGTAGGATATACATATGTTCACTATTTTTCAATGTTACTAAATAGTTTTTCAAAGTGGTTGTACCAATTTTCATTCCTACCAAAATTGAAGGGAGTTCTAGTTGCTCCACGGCCTTAATACAGTACACTTATTTAGGCATTCTGGTAGTTGTAAACTGGTCTGACATTGTGATCTTAATTTATATTTCTCTCAAGATGAAAGGTTGTGAATGCCTTTTTAATGTTCATTAGTCATTTGTCTATTATATTTTATAAAGTGTCTGTTCCAGTCTTTTTGTTATTTTTCTATAGGGTTTTTGGCTTCTTTTTTCGTATAAGTTCTTTATATATTCTAGATATGAATTCTTTGTCAGATATGTGTAAATCACAAACTCTCTGAGGTTTATACTTTGCTTCTTTTAATGGGATTTTTTCTCAGTGACACATAACTTATTTTTAAAGTAATCCAATTTGTCATTTTTTCCTTTATATTTGGCTTTGTTTTGTAGTTCTGTTCATATTATCATTACCTAACTCATGTTAATGAAGATATTCTATATTTTCATTTAAATGGAACAAGATTTAAATAAAATTTGTTGGGATTTTTTTTGGTTTTACTTTTAAATCTATAATCATACTTCAACACTTTTTAGGGGATGTGGTATTAGGTTGGCATAAAGGTACTTTTTTCCCATTGTGTATCTAATAGACCCAGAACAATTATTTAAAATAAAATTCCAAATGCATTTCTGTGACCCCTTTGCCAAAAATAATGTTACTAGGTTTGTGGGTTTGTCACCTTGTATGTTGCAAAGTATCTATCTCAGTTTATACTTTACCTTTAAGTTTATTGTGTATGTATATGTTTAAGACAAAATAGTTTTAAATTTTAGTACAAATGGAACCAGTTTTTTACTTTTTAAATTTGTAAAGGGTTACTTTTTTTTTTTCATATGCTGGAACACAAGTGCAAGCAAACAACTGCAGAAACCCAGTAATAACTATTATCATAATTATCAAATAGAACATACAAATTCGTTAACTATTCTTTTTTTTATTATGATATCATTAATATACAATCACATGAGCAACACTGTGGTTACTAGACTCCCCCATTAAGTTCCCACCACATACCCCATTACAGTCACTGTCCATCAACATAGTAACACGCTACAGAGTCACTACTTGCCTTCTCTTACTTTTTTTTTAAGGTATCATTGACATACAATCTTATGAAGGTTTCATATGAGCAACATTGTGGTTACTACATTCACCCATATTATTAAGTCCGCCCCACATACCCCATTGCAGTCACTGTATGTCCATTGGCATAGTGAGATACTATAGAGGCACTATGTGTTTTCACTGAGCTATACTGCTTTCACCATGCTCCCCCTATATTATGTGTGCTAATCATCATACCCCTTAATCCTCTTCCCCTTCCTCTCCACACATTTCCCTTTGGTAACCGCTAGTCCCTTCTTGGAGTCTGTGAGTCTGCTGCTGTTTTGTTCCTTCAGTTTTTCCTTGGTTCTTATACTCCACAAATGAGTGAAATCATTTGGTACTTGTCTTTCTCCATCTGGCTTATTTCACTGAGCATAATATCCTCTAGCTCCATCCATGTTGTTGCAAATGGTAGGATTTATTTTCTTCTTATGGCTGAATAATATTCCATTGTGTATATGCACCACATCTTCTCTATCCATTCATCTACTGATGGACAGTTAGGTTGCTTGCATATTTTGGCTATTATAAATAATGCTGCAATAAACATAGGGGTGCATATGTCTTTTTGAATCTGTAACCTTGTTTGCTTCAGATAAATATGTCTTTTTGAATCTGTAACCTTGTTTGCTTCAGATAAATTCCTAGGAGTGGAATTCTTGGGTCAAATGGTATTTGTATTTTTAGTTTTTTGAGGAACCTCCATATTGCTTTCCACAATGGTTGAACTTTCCACCATTTACATTCCCACCAGCAGTGTAGGAGGGTTCCCCTTTCACTGCATCCTCACTAGCATTTGTTGTTTCCTGTCTTTTGTATGTTGGCCACCCTAACTGGTATGAGGTGATGTCTCATTATGGTTTTAATTTGCATTTCCCTGATAACTAGCGATATGAAGCATCTGCTCATGTGCCTATCGCCCATCTCAATTTCTTCTTTGGAGAAGGTGTGTTCAGATCCTCCACCCATTTTTTAACTGGGTTATTTGCTTTTTGGGTGTTGAGGCATATTGAAGAGTCTTTAATTTCCCCATTGTAATCCATGGCTCCTTTATCATATATTAATTGAACATATATGTGTGGGTTAATATCTGGATTCTCTATTCTATTCGATTGATTGATGTGTGTGTTCTTGTGCCAGTACCAGATTGTCTTGATTACTGTGGCTTGGTAGTAGAGCTTGAAGTTGGGAGCATAAGCCCCGCTGCTTTATTCTTCCTTCTAAGGATTAATTTTGGCTATTTGGGGTCTTCTGTGGTTACACATGAATTTTAGAACTATTTGTTCTAGTTACTTGAAGAATGCTGCCCCTTTTTTATAGGGATTTCATTGAATCTGTACATTGCTTTAGGCAGGGTGGCCATTTTGACAATATTAATTTTTCCTTTCCATGAGCACAGTATGTGTTTCCATTTATTGGTGTCTTCTTTAATTTTCCTCATGAGTGTCTTGTAGTTTTCATAGTGATAAGGAAAATATTTAACACAGTTAACAAGGTCAGCAGAAAAGAAAAAAAATAAACCTTGGCCTTCTTTTGCAAGGTCAGCAAAAGAAAAATATATCTCCCGGTCCCTTCATCCTTGTTCATCCAGGCACTCAATCCCTCAATTCCCTTTTCACCCTGCTTGATGCCTACTTGCTGTGCTTGCAAAGATGCCAAAGAAGTAGGAAAACATATATTGCTCCCCTTGCTTTTGTTTGGGGTTCAGACCTTGGGAGATTACTCCCCTCTGAGCCTGCCAGTGTAAAATAAAACTCAACCCTCCAAGACCTCAGAGGGCAGCTTGGTTCTTCCATCAGTGATCCAGTCCAGGTTTTCAGGATTTTCCATAACAATAATATAGGTCTTTCACCTCCTTGGTTAGGTTTATTCCTAGGTATTTTATTCTTTAGATGCAATTGTGAATGGAATTGTTTTCCTGATTTCTCATTCTGCTAGTTCATCATTAGTACATATGAATGCAACAGATTCCTGAGTATTAATTTTTTTTTTTTTTTTTTTTTGAGAGGGCATCTCTCATATTTATTGATCAAATGGTTGTTAACAACAATAAAATTCAGTATAGGGGGGTCAATGCTCAATGTACAATCATTAATCCATCTCAAGCCTAATTCTCGTCAGTCTCCAATCTTCAGAAGCATAACGAACAAGTTCTTACATGGTGAACGAATTCTTACAGAGTGAATAAATTCTTACATGGTGAACAGTACAAGGGCAGTCATCACAGAAACTTTCGGTTTTGATCATGCAATATGACCTATAAACCATCAGGTCAAATATGAATATTCATTTGATTTTTGTACTTGATTTATATGTTGATCCCACATTTCTCCTATTATTATTATTATTTTTATTTTTAATAAAATGCTGAAGTGGTAGGTAGATGCAAGATAAAGGTAGAAAACATAGTTTAGTGCTGTAAGAAGGCAAATATAGATGATCAGATGATCAGGTGTGTGCCTATGGACTAAGTATTAATCCAGGCTAGACAAGGGCAGCAAGACATCCACGGATGCAGAAGATTTCTCTCAAAGCAGGGGGGGTGAGGTTCTGAGCCTCACCTCTGTTGATCCCCAAATTCTCACCTGATGGCCCCCCTGCGACTGTGCCTGTCTTAGGTTGTTCCTCCCTTGAGGAATCTTACCCGTCTCTGGCTAACCAGTCATCTTCCGGGGCCATACAGGGAAATGTAAAGTTGGTAAGTGAGAGAGAAGCCATATTGTTTGCAAAGGTTAGCTTTTTACTTCTTTGCAGATTTATGCCCTGTGGCTTCTATGCCCAGCACTTGTCTTGAGGTATCTTTACCACCTGGAGGAATTATGATACTCGGTAAATTCGATATGAGGCACGAATTCTATTTAAGGTTTGTAATTAGGAAGGAAGAAGAAAAGCTATAGATGTAGCATATGAAGGAAACTTGGGAGGATTGATTATTTCTTTGACATATCTTCTTGTATAGTACCTTAAGTATGTATAGGTTTTAAACTACTAACTAATTTGCACACACATATTAACATAATAGGAATACGGTGACATAAACAAAGCAAATCTATAATTACCAGCCATCTCCAGTGAAGCCAAGAAAACCATTTAGGCACCCTAGGCATTTGTGAAAATTTATCTATGATATGATGGATATTGTCCAACTGTACTTGAACCATCAGACAAATTAAAGCAGCCCATTTCTGGGATCTGTTCACATCCCATATGTTCTTTTAACCATAGATAGTCTATAGTCATGAGATTTTGGGGTGCTACAACTTGCACCCCTCCCAACTCCTGGTTGAGTTCCAACAGTACAGATCCGGTCAAATTCGTTGTCTCACTGTATGCACATGCCAGCCTAGACATTTCCCTCCTCCTTCTTATGGCAAGTCCAGGAGACGGTGGGCTGGATGCAGCCACAACCGCAGCATCGTCCGGATCCCTGTGGAGGCTTTTTGATGATCATCCCCCGGCACGAGTCCTCCAGAGAGTGCTGATGCCGGAAGCTCCTCCTCATATCGTATCTTAGTTCATTTTCTGGGTATCCAAGCTAGGCCTTGATCTTCTGCGTAGAAACAAACAGACCCTTTGCCCACACTTTGATATGCCCTCTATACCACTGTGCAGAACTCATTGGAGGTCAGCACACAGTAACTGCTTTTTTTTTTTTTTTTTAATTAAGAGAAAGGAATATTATCAGAAAAGAGTACCTCCATAGCTGATCATCTGACACCCTTTAAGTGATCAACATTAAGGATATTTAAAGCATGCGTTGATCTTTGATTTACCAATAGTTTTATCCTGTTAAGGAGTAATCCCCCTTTTCTTTCTTTCTTTCTTTTTTTTTTTTAAATTTTTAATCTACACTTACCTGAAGAATACTATGTTTACTATGCTCTCCCCTATATCAGGTCCCCCCTAACAACCACATTACGGTTACTGTCCATCAGCTTAGCAAAATGTGGTAGAGTCACTACTTGTCCTCTCTGTGTTGTGCAGCCCACCCTCCCCTTTCTCCCTCACCCCCATGCATGCTAATCTTAATACCCCCCTTCTTCTTCCCCCCCCTTATCCCTCCCTGCCCACCCATCCTCCCCAGTTCCTTTCCCTTTGGTACCTGTTAGTCCATTTTTGGGTTCTGTAATTCTGCTGCTGTTTTGTTCCTTCAGTTTTTCCTTTGTTCCTATACTCCTCAGATGAGTGAAATCATTTGGCATTTCTCTTTCTCCGCTTGGCTTATTTCACTGAGCATAATACTCTCCAGCTCCATCCATGTTGCTGCAAATGGTTGGATTTTTCCACTTCTTATGGCTGAGTAGTATTCCATTGTGTATATGTACCACATCTTCTTTATCCATTCATCTACAGATGGACATTTAGGTTGCTTCCAATTCTTGGCTATTGTAAATAGTGCTGCGATAAACATAGGAGTGCATCTGTCTTTCTCAAACTTGATTGCTGCGTTCTTAGGGTAAATTCCTAGGAGTGGAATTCCTGAGTCAAATGGTAGGTCTGTTTTAAGCATTTTGATGCACCTCCATACTGCTTTCCACAATGGTTGAACTAATTTACATTCCCACCAGCAGTGTAGGAGGGTTCCCCTTTCTCCACAGCCTCGCCAACATTTGTTGTTGTTTGTCTTTTGGATGGCAGCTATCCTTACTGGTGTGAGGTGATACCTCATTGTAGTTTTAATTTGCATTTCTCTGATAATTAGCGATGTGGAGCATCTTTTCATGTGTCTCTTGGCCATCTGTATTTCTTTTTTGGAGAACTGTCTGTTCAGTTCCTCTGCCCATTTTTTAATTGGGTTATTTGTTTTTTGTTTGTTGAGGCGTGTGAGCTCTTTATATATTCTGGACGTCAAGCCTTTATCAGATCTGTCATTTTCAAATATATTCTCCCATACTGTAGGGTTCCTTTTTGTTCTATTGATGGTGTCTTTCGCTGTACAGAAGCTTTTCAGCTTAATGTAGTCCCACTTGCTCATTTTTGCTGTTGCTTTCCTTGCCCGGGGAGATATGTTCAAGAAGAGATCACTCATGTTTATATCTAAGAGGTTTTTGCCTATGTTTTTTTCCAAGAGTTTAATGGTTTCGTGACTTACATTCAGGTCTTTGATCCATTTTGAGTTTACCTTTGTATATGGGGTTAGACAATGGTCCAGTTTCATTCTCCTACATGTAGCTGTCCAGTTTTGCCAGCACCATCTGTTGAAGAGACTGTCATTTTGCCATTGTATGTCCATGGCTCCTTTATCAAATATTAATTGACCATATATGTTTGGGTTAATTTCTGGGGTCTCTAATCTGTTCCACTGGTCTGTGGCTCTGTTCTTGTGCCAGTACCAAATTGTCTTGATTACTATGGCTTTGTAGTAGAGCTTGAAGTTGGGGAGTGAGATCCCCCCTACTTTATTCTTCTTTTTTAGGATTGCTTTGGCTATTCGGGGTCTTTGGTGTTTCCATATGAATTTTTGAATTATTTGTTCGAATTCATTGAAGAATGTTGCTGGTAATTTGAGAGGGATTGCATCAAATTTGTATATTGCTTTCGGCAGGATGGCCATTTTGACGATATTAATTCTTCCTAGCCATGAGCATGGGATGAGTTTCTATTTATTAGTGTCCCCTTTAATTTCTCTTAAGAGTGACTTGTAGTTTTCAGAGCATAAGTCTTTCACTTCCTTGGTTAGGTTTATTCCTAGGTATTTTATTCTTTTTGATGCAATGGTGAATGGAATTGTTTTCCTGATTTCTCTTTCTATTGATTCGTTGTTAGTGTATAGGAAAGCTACAGATTTCTGTGTGTTGATTTTGTATCCTGCAACTTTGCTGTATTCCGATATCAGTTCTAGTAGTTTTGGAGTGGAGTCTTTAGGGTTTTTTATGTACAGTATCATATCATCTGCAAATAGTGACAGTTTAACTTCTTCTTTACCAATCTGGATTCCTTGTATTTCTTTGTTTTGTCTGATTGCCGTGGCTAGGACCTCCAGTACTATGTTAAATAACAGTGGGGAGAGTGGGCATCCCTGTCTGGTTCCCGATCTCAGTGGAAATGCTTTCAGCTTCTCGCTGTTCAGTATAATGCTGGCTGTGGGTTTATCATATATGGCCTTTATTATGTTGAGGTACTTGCCCTCTATTCCCATTTTGCTGAGAGTTTTTATCATGAATGGATGTTGAATTTTGTCAAATGCTTTTTCAGCATCTATGGAGATGATCATGTGGTTTTTGGCTTTCTTTTTGTTGATGTGGTGGATGATGTTGATGGATTTTCGAATGTTGTACCATCCTTGCATCCCTGGGATGAACCCCACTTGGTCATGGTGTATGATCCTTTTGATATACTGTTGAATTCTGTTTGCTAATATTTTATTGAGTATTTTTGCATCTACATTCATCAGGGATATTGGTCTGTAATTTTCTTTTTTGGTGGGGTCTTTTCCTGGTTTTGGTATTAGGGTGATGTTGGCTTCATAGAATGAGTTTGGGAGTATTCCCTCTTCTTCTATTTTGTGGAACACTTTAAGGAGAATGGGTATTATGTCTTCTCTGTGTGTCTGATAAAATTCCGAGGTAAATCCGTCCGGCCCCGGGGTTTTGTTCTTGGGTAGTTTTTTGATTACTGTTTCAATTTCTTTGCTTGTAATTGGTTTGTTTAACTTTTGTGTTTCTTCCTTGGTCAGTCTTGGGAGGTTGTATTTTTCTAGGAAGTTGTCCATTTCTTCTAGGTTTTCCAGCTTGTTGGCATATAGGTTTTCATAGTAGTCTTTAATAATTCTTTGTATTTCTGTGGAGTCTGTCGTGATTTTTCCATTCTCATTTCTGATTATGTTGATTTGTGTTGACTCTCTTTTTCTCTTAATAAGTTGGGCTAGAGGCTTATCTATTTTGTTTATTTTCTCAAAGAACCAGCTCTTGGTTTCGTTGATTTTTGCTATTGTTTTATTCTTCTCAATTTTGTTTATTTCTTCTCTGATCTTTATTATGTCCCTCCTTCTGCTGACTTTAGGCCTCATTTGTTCTTCTTTTTCCAGTTTTAATAGTTGTGATGTTAGACTATTCATTTGGGATTGTTCTTCCTTCTTCAAGTGTGCCTGGATTGCTATATACTTTCCTCTTAAGACTGCTTTCGCTGCATCCCACAGAAGTTGGGGCTTAGTGTTGTTGTTGTCATTTGTTTCTATATATTCCTTGATCTCTATTTTGATTTGTTCATTGATCCATTGATTATTTAGTAGCATGTTGTTAAGCCTCCATGTGTTTGTGAGCCTTTTTGTTTTCTTTGTAGAATTTATTTCTACTTTCATACCTTTGTGGTCTGAAAAATTGGTTGGTAGACTTTCAATATTGTGGAATTTACTGAGGCTCTTTTTGTGAGCTAGTATGTGGTCTATTCTGGAGAATGTTCCATGTGCACTTGAGAAGAATGTATATCCTGTTGCTTTTGGATGTAATCTTCTATAGATGTCTATTAGGTCCATCTGTTCTAGTGTGTTGTTCAGTGCCTGTGTGTCTTTACTTATTTTCTGCCCGGTGGATCTATCCTTTGGGGTGAGTGGTGTGTTGAAGTCTCCTACAATGAATGCATTGCAGTCTATTTCCCTCTTTAGTTCTGTTAGTATTTGCTTCACATATGCTGGTGCTCCTGTATTGGGTGCATATATATTTAGAATGGTTATATCCTCTTGTTGGACTAAGCCCTTTATCATTATGTAGTGGCCTTCTTTATCTCTTGTTACTTTCTTTGTTTTGAAGTCTATTTTGTCTGATATTAGTACTGCAACCCCTGCTTTCTTCTCACTGTTGTTTGCCTGAAATATGTTTTTCCATCCCTTGACTTTTAGTCTATGCTTATCTTTGGGTTTAAGGTGAGTTTCTTGTAAGCAGCATATAGATGGGTCTTGCTTTTTTATCCATTCTATTACTCTATGTCTTTTGATTGGTGCATTAAGTCCATTTACATTTAGGGTGACTATTGAAAGATATGTACTTATTGCCATTGCAGGCTTTAGATTCGTGGTTACCAAAGGTTCAAGGTTAGCTTCTTTAGTATCTTACTGCCTAACTTAGCTCACTTATTGAGCTGTTATATACACTGTCTGGAGAGTCTTTTCTTCTCTCCCTTCTTATTCCTCCTCCTCCATTCTTCATATGTTGTGTGTTTTGTTCTGTGCTCTTTTTAGGGGTGCTCCCATCTAGAGCAGTCCCTGTAGGATGCCCTGTAGAGGTGGTTTGTGGGAAGCAAATTCCCTCAGCTTTTGCTTGTCTGGGAATTGTTTGATCCCACCATCATATTTAAATGATAGTCGTGCTGGATACAGTATCCTTGGTTCAAGGCCCTTCTGTTTCATTGCATTAAGTATATCATGCCATTCTCTTCTGGCCTGTAGGGTTTCTGTTGAGAAGTCTGATGTTAGCCTGATTGGTTTTCCTTTATAGGTGACCTTTTTCTCTCTAGCTGCCTTTAAAACTCTTTCCTTGTCCTTGATCCTTGCCATTTTAATTATTATGTGTCTTGGTGTTGTCCTCCTTGGATCCTTTCTGTTGGGGGTTCTGTATAATTCCATGGTCTGTTCGATTATTTCCTCCCCCAGTTTGGGGAAGTTTTCAGCAATTATTTCTTCAAAGACACTTTCTATCCCTTTTCCTCTTTCTTCCTCTTCTGGTATCCCTATAATACGAATGTTTTTCCTTTTGTATTGGTCACATATTTCTCTTAGTGTTGTTTCATTCCTGGAGATCCTTTTATCTCTCTCTATGTCAGCTTCTATACGTTCCTGTTCTCTGGCTTCTATTCCTTCAATGGCCTCTTGCATCTTATCCATTCTGCTTATAAATCCTTCCAGGGATTGTTTCACTTCTGTGATCTCTTTCCTGACATCTGTGATCTCCTTCCGGACTTCATCCCACTGCTCTTGCATTTTTCTCTGCATCTCATCCCATTGCTCTTGCATTTTTTTCTGCATCTCTGTCAGCATGTTCATGATTTTTATTTTGAATTCTTTTTCAGGAAGACTAGTTAGGTCTGTCTCCTTCTCAGGTGTTGTCTCTGTGATCTTTGTCTGCCTGTAGTTTTGCCTTTTCATGGTGATAGAGATAGTTTGCAGAGCTGGTACAAGTGACCGCTGGAAGAGCTTCCCTTCTTGTTGGTTTGTAGCCTTTTCCTGGGAGAATAGCGACCTCTAGTGGCTTGTGCTGGGCAGCTGTGCGCAGACAGGGCTTCTGCTTCCTGCCCAGTTGCTTTGGGGTTTATCTCCGCTGTTGCTGTGGGCTTGGCCTGGCTGGGGCTGTTCCTCCAAAATGGTGGAGCCCCGTTGGAGGGGGAGCAGCCAGGAGACTATTTATCTCCGTAAGGGGCCTCTGTGCTCCCTGCTGCCCAGGGGGTTAGAGTGCCCAGAGATCCCCAGATTCCCTGCTTCTGGTCTAAGTGACCTGTCCTGCCCCTTTAAGATTTCCAAAAAGCACTCTCCAAACCAAAACAACAGCAGCAACAATGAGAGAGGGAACAGAAACAAAGAGAAAAAAAAAAGGAAAAAAAAGGAAAAAACAAGCGATTTTTTTTTTTTTTTTTTTTTTTGTCCTCAGGTGCCGGTCCCAGGCACCCGCTCACTGGTCCTGCTGCCCTGTCTCCCTAGCACCAGGGTCCCTGTCCTTTCAAGGCTTCCAAAAAGCACCCACCCACCGGTCCCGCAGGGAAGGAACGCTCAATATTCTTTGTCCTCAGGCACTGGTCCCACGCACCCGCTCACCAGTCCCGCCGCCCTGCCTCCCTAGCACCGGGGTCCCTGTCCCTTCAAGGCTTCCAAAAAGCACTCAGCAAAAAGAGAGAAAAAAAAGGGGAAAAACGCGCGATTTCTTCCGTCCTCAGGTGCTGGTCTCAGGCACCCACCCACCGGTCCCACAGGGAAAAATGCGGGATATTCTTTGTCCTCAGGTGCCGGTCCCAGGCACCCGCTCACCAGTCCCGCCGCCCTGCCTCCCTAGCACCGGGGTCCCTGTCCCTTTTAGGCTTCCAAAAAGCACTCGCAGAAAAGAGAAAAAAAAAAGGGGAAAAACGCGCGATTTCCTCTGTCCTCAAGTGCCGGTCTCAGGCACCCGCCCACCGGTCCCGCAGGGAAAAACGGGGGATATTCTTTGTCCTCAGGCGCCGGTCCCAGCCACCCGCTCACCAGTCCCGCCACCGTGCCTCCCTAGCACTGGGGTCCCCGTCCCTTCAAGGCTTCCAAAAAGCGCTCGCCAAAAAGAGAAAAAAAAAAAAAGGGGAAAAACGCGCGACCTCCTCCGTCCTCAGGCACCGGTCTCAGGCACCCGCCCCCAGGTCTCGCAGGGAGAAACGCGGGATATTCTTTGTCCTCCGGCGCCGTTCCCAGGCACCTCCTCACCGGTCCCGCCACCCTGCCTCCCCAGCAACGGGGGCCCGTCCCTCTAAGGCTTCCAAAAAGCGCTCGCTAAAAAAAAAAAAAAAAAAAAAAACCGCTCCGGTTTCTCTCCACCCGCCGGGAGCCGGGGGGAGGGGCGCTCGGGTCCTGCCGGGCTGGGGCTTGTATCTTACCCCCTTCACAAGGCGCTGGGTTCTTGCAGGTGTGGATGTGGTCTGGATGTTGTCCTGTGTCCTGTGGTCTCTATTTTAGGAAGATTTTTCTTTGTTATATTTTCATAGCTCTATGTGTTTTTGGGAGGAGATTTCCACTGCTCTACTCACGCCGCCATCTTGGCTCCGCCTCTCTGAGTATTAATTTTGTATCCTGCCACTTTGCTGAATTCAGTTATTAGTTCTAGTATTTTCAGAGTGAATTCTTTAGGGTTTTTATGTACCATATCATGTCATCTGCAAGCATTGACAGTTTAACTTCTTCCTTACAAATATGGATGTCTTTTATTTCTTTGTGCTGTCTGATTGCTGTGCATAGGACCTCCAGTACAGTGTTGAATAAAAGTGGGGAGAGTGGGCATTCTTGTTTTATTTCCAATCTTAAAGGAAAAGCTTCCATCTTTTTGCTATTAAGTATGATGTTGCCTGTGTGTCTGTCAGGTATGGCCTTTATTATGTTGAGATACTTGCCCTCTATGCCCATTTTTTTGAGAGTTTTTATCATGAATGGATGTTGAATTTTGTCAAATGCTTTTTCAGCATCTATGGAGATTATCAGGTGATTTTTGTCCTTTTTTTGTTGATGTGGTTTACGATGATGATAGATGATATTTTTGATATATTTTTGAATTTGGTTTGCTAATATTTTGTTGATTATTTTTGCATTTATGTTCATCAGGGATATTGGTTTGTAATTTTCTTTTTTTGTGGTGTCTTGCCTGGTTTTGGTATTAGAGTAATGCTGTTCTCATAGAATGAGTTTGGAAGTATTTCCTCCTCTTCTACTTTATTGAAAACATGAAGGAGGATGGGTGTTAGGTCTTCTCTAAATGTTTGATAAAATTCAGCAGTGAAGTCACCTGGTCCAGAGATTTTGTTCTTAGGTAGTTTTTTTATTACCAATTCAATTTCATTGCTGGTAATTGGTCTGTTCAGATTTTCTGTTTCTTCCTGGGTCAGTCTTGGAAGGTTGTTTTCTTCTAGAAAGTTGTCCATTTCTTCTAGATTGCCCAATTAGTTAGCATATAATTTTTCATTGTATTCTTTAACAATTCTTTGTATTTTTGTGGTGTCTGTAGTGATTTTTCCTTTCTCATTTCTGATTCTGTTTATGTGAGTAGACTCTTTTTTTCTTGATAAGTCTGGGTTTATCTATTTTGGTTATTTTCTCAAAGAAACAGCTCCTGGTTTCAGTAATTCTTTCTCTTGTTTTATTTTTCTCAATTTTATTTATTTATTTTCTGATCTTTATCCTGTCCCTCCTTCTACTCACTTTGGGCCTCATTTGCTCTTCTTTTTCTAGTTTCATTAATTGTGATTCTAGACTGTTGATATGGGATTGTTCTTCTTTCTTGAGATAGGCCTGTATTGCTGGTGCTTTTAGAATTGTCTTTGCTGCATCCCACAGATTTTGCAGAGTTGAGCTGTTGTTTTAATTTGCCTCCATATATTGTCTGATCTCTGTTTTAATTTGGTTATTGATCCATGATTATTTAGGAGCATGTTATTAAGCCTCCATTTGTTTGTGGGCTTTTTTGTTTTCTTTTCATAATTTATTTTTATTTTCATACCTTTGCAATCTGAGAAGTTGGTTGGTACAATTTCCATCTTTTTGAATTTGCTGAGGCTCTTCTTGTGGCCTAGTATGTGTTTTATTCTGGAAAATGTTCCATGTGCACTTGAGAAGAATGTATATCCTGCTGCTTTTGGGTGGAATGTTCTGAAGGTGTCTGTTACGTCCATCTGTTCTAGTGTCTTGTTCCATGCCTTTGTGTCCTTACTTATTTTCTGTCTTGTTGATCTGTCCTTTGGAGTGAGTGGTGTGTTGAAGTCTCCTAAAATGAATGCATTGCATTCTATCTCCCTGTTTAATTCTGTTAGTATTTGTTGCACATATTTAGGTACTCCTTTGTTGTGTGTATCAATATTTATAATGGTTATATCCTCTTGTTGGACTGACCCTTTTATCATTATATAATATCCTTCTTTGTCTCATTACTTTGTTTTGAAGTCTATTTTATCTGATACAAGTACTGCAACTCCTGCTCTTTTCTCCCTTTTTGTTGCATGAAATATCTTTTTCCATCCCTTCAGTGTTAGTCTGTGTGTGTCTTTGGGCTTGAAGTGAGTCTCTTATAGGCTACATATATATGGGTCTTTTTTTTTATCCATTCAGTAACTATTTTTCTTGAATGGTGCATTCAGACCATTAACATTTAGGGTGATTATTGATAGATATGTACTTATTGCCATTGCAGGCTCTAGATGTGTGGTTACCAAAGTCTCAAGGGCAGCTTCTTACTATCTAACAATCTATCTAACTTGATTATGTTATTACAAATACAATCTAAATGTTCTTTTTTCTCTCTCTCTTCTTTTTCTTAGTACTTCACTCTTTATATATTAGGTGTCATATTCTGTATTCTCTGTGTATCCCTTGACTGACATTTTGGGTAGGTGATTTAATTTTGCATTTGGTTAGTATTTAGTTGGTTTACTTCCTTTACTATGGTTTTTTTTTTTTCTCTGCTGACAGTTATTTAGCCTTACAAGAATTTCCATCTAGAGCAGTCCCTTTAAAATATACTTTAGAGATGGTTTGTGTGAGGTAAATTCCCTCAACTTTTGCTTATCTGGAAATTGTTTAAGCCCTCCTTCTAATTTAAATGATAATCTTGCTGGTTAGAGTATTCTTTGTTTGAGGCCCTTCTGCTTCATTGCATTAGATATATCATGCCACTCCAATTTGTCCTGTAAGATTTCTGCTGAGAAGTCTAATGATAGCCTGATGGGTTTTATTTGTAGGTGATCTTTTTTTCTCTCTCTGGCTGCTTTTAATACTCTGTCCTTGTCCTTGATATTTGCCAGTTTAATTATTATATGTCTTGATATTGTCTTCCTTGGGTCTCTTGTGCTGGGAGATCTGTGCACTTCCATGGCTTTAGAGACTATTTTCTTTCTCAGATTGGGGAAGTTTACAGCAATTATTTCTTCAAAGACACTTTTTATCCCTTTTCTATTCTTCTTCTGGTACCCCTATAATGCAAATATTGCTCTGTTTGGATTGATCACAGAGCTGTCTTATTATTCTTTTATTCCTAGAGATCCTTTTATCTCTCTCTGCCTCAGCTTCTTTGTATTCCTGTTCTCTAATTTCTATTCCATTTACCGTCTCCTCTACCTCTTCTAGTCTGCTTTTAAATCCCTCCATTGTATGTTTCAGTTCAGCTAAGGTGTTTTTCAAAGTGTCTATCTCTTTCTTGAATTTGTCCCTGAGATCCTAAATATTTTCTATAGCTCAGTGGGCATTTTTATGATTTTTATTTTGATATCTTTAGCAAGAAGATTGGTGATTTCAGTTCCACTGAACCCACTTTCTGGTGTTTGATGGATTTTGGGTTGAACACAGTTCTTTTGAGTTTCATTCCTACTTGAATACTATGGAATGATAACTTTGTGTGGGTGCACCCTCTAGTGCCCAGGAGCTCTATTCTCTCAAGATGCTCATCATCTTGGAGTGATGGAAGGGGATGCAGGAAAGCAGCACCATTGTCTGCTGGGAGGACGGAAGTCTTTCCTGCTTCCTGGCCACAGTGCCTGACTCTATTGTCAGGGTCAATGGGCCAAGCATGCTGGGAAGAGCTTCTGCGCTATGCCCCGGTAGCTGCTGTAGGTAGGGCTGCCCTCTGGCTGGCCTGGTATGATGACAGGCAGCAGGTTTGTGAGCAAGTGCTGTTTTGGGGGAAGGAGCAGCAGGCTGTCCATCATCAACTCCTAGGTGGGGGGCCTCAGAGTTGAGTGGCCAGCCAGAGGGATGGAGCACCTGAGTCTCCTGAAAGCTCCCAACCTGCTGGGCTGACTGTGCCAGGACAATTTTGTCCATCCGTCCTTTCTCATGAGCAGCAAGCTCTGTGTAATCCTTGCCTCTTTAGCATCCCTCTTACTTTTGGAAATCTTTCAAAGTGCCTGCCTTTCTTTTGTCCTGGAGCAGCTGATTGTGGGTACCTGTTCTCCACATGTGGCTGGAATATCAGTCTCTCCTAGTATTCTGCCTGTCGCTTCTTTCCAACCCCTCTAATCTCCAGAGCACTATGTAATGTGGGTTTGTGCTCCTGGAGTAGATCTCCAGGGCTGGGTGTTCAGCAGTTCTGGGCTTCTGTTCCCTCCCAACTCCATTTCACTTCCTCCTGCAGGTGAGCTGAGGTTGGGGGAGGGTTTGGGTCCCACCATCTCTCAGCTTTGCTACTTCATCCTTTCCCTTGAGGTCTTTTCTTTCCCTATATGTAAGCCATCTGTTGCCATCTTCTTTCTGGTCACTCTTTCAGGTGACAGCATGGAGGGAGGAACAGCAGGCTGCCTATCACTGTGGGGGGCCTCAGGCCATGTTGCCAGCCAGGCGGGATGGATTTATTAGTTTTATTTGCTGTTTTTTTCATGTTATATGTGTGCTTTTGGGAGGAGATTTCTACCTCACTTCTCATGCCACCACCTTTTTTTCCTGGAAGCCAGGTTTTTAAATTTTGGGGTCTGTTACTGAAAACATCTTCCCACTGTATAGAAAAAAAGAAAATCTTGCATTTTTCAATCATGCTTTGTGAATCTCCTTTACTATTTCTAAGTGTATATGGGGGAAATTATCAAAATATTAGGCTTTTTTATGTTAATGTAAGTCATTACATTTGAATTAGATTTTACTTTTCTTATTTCCTTTCCCCTGTAATCCAGAGAAGGTTAAAGCAAGAATGTGGATGGCTTATAATGTTCTCTGGTCAGTATATATGTGTATACCCAGCTTACAAATGTGTAAAGGATGTGGTCTGATTCAGGAATACCTCTTCCCCCAATCCTCTTCATGAATTTTCTGAGACACTGGAGTACAGTTGAAGGAAACATTTCTTCATTTAACTTCCTGCTTATAACCTTATCCCTTTGAAATAAAATGTTTTGCATGTTAGATAAGGGAATTTAAATACTCGCATTTTCTTCCTAAAATTATTAGTAATGGACCCCTAATTATTTTTTAGTTTACACTTTAGGGCATGAAAGATTCTTCTAGAAAGTTTTCTCCTTTCTCCTTCTTGTTTCCCTTTTGTGGCTGTGGCTAGGCATTCTTCACTCTCTCTCTGTGATGTTTCATTGCCACTTCTTGTTTCTGGTTCCATATGTCTATGTCTGAAGGAAGAATTGATGCAACTGTATTGAGAAAAATTTCTCACTGGTACTGGCACCCTGCATTTTTTTCTTGTGTTGACTTTAACCACACTTTATTTTCAATTTAGCAGCTCTGGAGTATAAATAAACATTTCTCCAACAAAACAAAAAGCAGTAGCAATTTAGTGGAGGAGATGGTGCCACATTCAGCATAAATAAGATGATTTTGATTTTTTTTTTTCTTCCCTGAAAGGCTGTTTCCTTCAGGAGGTAAAAAATGGATTGCCTTGAGCTTTAGGTTGATTTCACTGTAATGAGATTTGACCCATTCCTCTCAATATTATGTCAACCTGTAGAATAACTATCTGAGAAGCACTATGACACTGTGATTGGTATGGGGTGTTGAATCAGGCTGTTTGGATTTGAATTCCACTGTGTCATTTATTATCACTGTCTTTGGAGAAGTTAGAAAATGCTCTGTTTATACATTTTTTCACCTATGGAATCAATAACAGCACTGGCTTCATAGGTTTGCTGTAAGAAGGAAACTAAGAATAACTTTCCTAAGTAGGCATTCAGCAAATAATTAGCTGTTATTATCATTTTGAAAAAGGTCCTTTTGTGCTTCACTCACCTGCCCAAGAACTGAAAGCAGTTTCCGGTGGGTAATACATGGCTCTGTGGCCCACCCCCAGTGGTTGCAGCTGTAGCTCACTTATCTCAGTTCACCTGATTCTCAAGTGACTCTTAGGCTCCCGCCAGCCGGTGTGTCACAGCCTTCTGTTCATCATGCTAGCTCTGCCTTTCAAAATGCCTTTATTCTTTATGAACTTCTTCTTTCCCCATTGTGTGCTTCTGCCCTTATGAGATGCTTACAAATAATTTGGTCCTCAAGAAAGGATTTCCTGATTCCATAGAGGTTCTTTAACTTCAGAAACTCTCAAACTTTGAGCTGTATTTATTTACAGTGAATGGTATACATGTATCAATCATTTTCCCATCTACTTACATTCTGATAATAAATTTTCATGTCATTGAGAGAAATTCTTTCTTTCATAATCTTCCACTCACTGAAGAGGCTTTTCAAGATGTTAAAAACACAGAGAATGCTCAATACACAGGTAGCTGAAGTCCATTATAAAGCAACTTAGCATTACGTGTAGAGAATTATATCCATAGTTTTTGCTTTCTTTTTAGATATCACACTTGCTTTTAAAAAGTAAAGTGTTTTCCATTACCATCCCTACATGATAGTAACCATGCAAACAAATTATTGAACTTCAAGGAGTTCACAAGATGTTTATATGTTTAATTTTGCAGGTAAAAAACCACAGAGAATACATCTGTCTTAACCATACTGTGTTTTGTGCTCCAGAGCCTTATTACTTAACTACAAGACGGACTTTGTCTCCTCCCTTTCAAGCCTACTTTCTCTTATCCATTAATTCACATACTACAAATAAATGGACATTAAGTCTTAAATTACCATGAATAAAACATTGACTCAATTAACTGTTTTTATTATGATTATACATTCCGCAAATTGCTGGATGATATTAATTTTATTATAGGAAACTGCCGTTATATGAATTACTCCCTTGGTACATCCTGACTGGCTTTCTAGTTGAAACTTAATTCTTCTAATGTCTCATTCCAGTTGTTAACACAGTTGGATACCCAGTCTCAAATTGAGCCCTAAAATTGTGAATCTTGTCCCAAAAGCATTTATAAGAGCCCTGAAAGGTTAAGTGGCTATACTACTAAAGAGGAAATTGTTTCTATTTATCTATCAGTTCAGCCTGAGAGAACAGTGACACTGTTACTTGTAAAAACTCTTTCAACAAAAGGTGGTCAGTACTGATTTATTAATTTAATCTGTGTAAAATTACAGCTGCAATACCTTTAGAGCATCTTATAGTTTATTGACCTGCTTGATATAAAGTCAGACATTAAAAGTTAGTGATTATGATTGAGCATATTGTAGTCTAAGTGTTTGGTAGCTTTAAAATACCTCAGTAAAATGTGAAAAGGCAGTGTTTGTAGTTGTGTTTGAGTATATTCTATTCAAAAACACATGTTTATTGACTACCTACCAAGTATTGGACAAGATTATTGAGAAACAATGTGGAAGTAATATGGCTTTCAAAGATCTAGTCTATGAGGGAGATAAAATAGTTAGAGACAATTAATATTGGGGTAATAAAACTTAGGATATAGTTAATAAAGATGGTCAAAATGTGATGTTTTGACAGCATAGACAAACGTTAGCCCGGTTTGGGAAGCTCAGTTTCCAAAGAGCACTGATGCTATTAACCAGAGACAATGTCTTGCCACTTCTGCTATTGTTTTTGTGCTCTAATTCATAATTTCTCAGCAGTGACAAGAACCAAGTCAGAGGAATGCTAGATGATGTCTAGCATTAGTTCTTAGTGACAGAGGCCAGGGCCCAGCCCCACCTCACACACTCTGTTACCATGGATTCCAAACTACATGTTTCCCTGATCAAAGCTCACACAGTCTTGTTCTATTCACCATCATTTTACCAAAGCAGCTGCAGTGAACATCTCTGATCATTCTTGCTCCTGACAGCAGATGAACTGAATGTAAATGATTAGAAAACACCACCTGCTCAGAGCTTAATACAATGGAAAAGATGTGGCTGTGCTGTTTGGAATGAAAATTCATTAGCTGAAGCTCAGCAGGTCACTTATTACCAACCATGAAGTGTAAAGTGACTGGGTGCGTGAGATGAAATATTGTGTGACAGATATGTTTTCTTTTTGGGAATTTCCCTTTGAAGACTGTCAAGGACAGAATGTGACTGATGAGGCCACTGTAGGCCTGTCTCTAGATTCAACTCTTACTGTTTAGAACATGAAAATAACAGTAGTTGTCTTGAAAGTAACAACTTATCAATAAAACACATCAGAGGACGCAAAAGGTGGCTTAGCAAACATTCAGTTGTGCCCTACAGCTGCCCCGAATGACAGAAAAGAGGGTTTTCAGCTCAAAACCCAGAAACTTTTAGCTTATTTCTACAAGCAGAAGTGAGGAACACAAATCTTCTGGATTTGCCTTCACTTTTGGGCAAAAACAGTTCAAGGGAGCCATTATATTGCAAAAAAACAAGGAACATTCAGAGTAATCACTAGCAAATCAAAGTTTTATCTGCCTCTTTTCTGCTTCATCCATCTTCTTACTGAAAATTCCTCACCTTTAGGCCGTTTTTAATCTCTTTTCCAGATTTCCACCTCAGTTGCTCAAGTGGTAATTAATGCAATAAAGTTGTATTTGACTAGAAGTCCAATGTTTCATTAGAATGTATAAAAGAAATTCGGCTCTCAAATTTTGAGAGTATATATAGGTTTATTGTTTTTAAGAAAACTGGCCAGATAGCACCAAGACTTACACCATAGAATTAAAATAAAAGTTCAGTAATCAACTTACCATTCTTTTGATTAGTGGGAGCTTGGATGTAGCAAACAACCTAAGATAAGGGTTGGGTTTCAGGTTATAGAGGAAGGAATCAGGAATGAGGTTGATTAGCTGGTGATAAAACCACAATGATAGCAAGAGTTGAAATTCATTAGCTACCTGCTATGAGTCAGACACAACAACTACTTACATGCATTATAATTTAACTCATACTAGTCTTATGAATTAGATGTCTATAGTAGACAGAGTTTTAAGATGGCCTCAAGATTCCCATCCCCTGGTGTTCATGCTGTGCATAATTCTCTCCCATAAGTGTGAGCAGGATTTATAAATATGATGTAACATTGCTTCCAGGATTATATTGCTTTATAGAACAGAAGGCAGTATGCAGGCATATTTAATACCTCAATTAGTTGATGTTGAGTTAATCAAAAGAGAGATTATCCAGAGTGTGTCGGGAGCAATTAGGTGAGACATTAAAAGAGATCAGAGAAGTTTTAAGCATGATAGATGCTTCTGCTGGCTGTGAAGGAACAAAGTGCCACATTGTGTGGGACTGGTGGGTGACATGTGGGAGCTGAAACACGTGCCTGACTGACAGTGAACAAGACGGAAGTGTGGAACTTCTCAGTCTTAACCATGGCAAAGAATTAAGTTCTGCTCACAATCAGTGATCTTGGAAGGAGCTTTTGTGGACCGGGTGACTCCTTGATTTTAGCCTAGAGAGCGCCTACATGTAGAGTGACTACATTACACAGAACATGCAGTTAACCTTTGCTTCTACCTCTGAAAACAGAAACTGTGAGCTGGTGAGTTTCTGTGATGTTAAACTGCTCATGTTGTGAAAAGTTGATACACAGTAATAGAAAACTGATGAAAGGCCTTAGTATATTTTCAATTTTTCAAAAAAGGAAACTAAGACTTAGGGACATTAAATAACTGTCTAAGTTCACATGGGCTTACAAGTCAAGACCCTCTAACTCTAGAACTTATACTGTTACCTCTCCATTTTACTGAACAACAGTGTCCATAATAGACAGTTCTCCAGTATGAAGCATGTATCTAAGATCTGGGCAGAAAGTTAGATACTGATAATAGACAATAAGACAGAAGCAGAAGTACTGGAACCCTGAATTCAAGATCGGGATAAGGAGGTAACTAGAGAGTGAAGCATCAAGAAAGATCCACGGTGCACCACAGACCTGCAGAAGCACAGTGAGAGGCTGTAAAGCCCATTCAGCCAGTTCAATCTATTGCTGAACTGATTAACCCTTCATTAAAATAGCTAGAGTTGTGGGCAAGAGAGAGAGAGTTTTGCCACAGTTTAAAGCATCTTTTATTCTATTCAAGAGAATAGAATGGCTCAGAATGAATGAAAACAGTAAGAGAAATGAGGCAAGCTTTACAGAAAGAGCTAATGCTTTGGGGATGTGAGAAAAATGGTAAATATTGGAGCCAACCATTCTGGCAAATAAGAAAAATTCACATATAAATACATTAAAATACCTTATGTAGATAAGGAATGAAAGATGTTGACAAATTTCAAGTATACAGTTCAGTATTATTAACTTATAATCACCATGCTGTATATTATCTCCCCAGAACTTATCCACCTTAAAACTGAAAGTTTGTGCCTCAATTTGACCAGCATTTCCCCATTTCTCCCACATATTTAAATAAAGCCAGTCAACAAATTATGCAACTTTCTTCTGAAATGTTTGACAGCCCAAAACTAAGAGTAAGGAAAAGGATGAAGGGAAAGGAAGGAAGAGGTAGAAAGACAAGAGTTGAGCGATCTGGTTGCTGATTGATTAGGAAAATAAGGTCCTGAAGAACTGGGTTCCACAACCAGTTCAAATGGAAATTTAGTAAAGAAAAGGTAAATAGCTGGGGGGTTAAGGTACTGATCCACTCACCTTTGGGGTTCTTTCACCTGAAAAAGAGCACCCCCCACCACAAATGTGTTCTTTTGGGGAATTGCAGGGTAAGTTTATCACTCCTTATTCTTTTACAATCTCAGGCATCTAGGTGGGCAGGGGAGGCTTCAAATCTGTGTCTCTGACTCAGTGCCTCCTTCCCATGATAATAGGATTCATGTAAACCTATTAAAATTTAATCACATGAATAGTCACATACTATGTATTTCCCCCAGAAACACATAAGGAAAATCTCTTCTGTGTGAATAGATAGTGATAAATAGTTCTCAAAGTCATGGCTAAAACTGCATGCCCCTGGATGACCTCATTAGGCCCTTAATACAGAGATTCAGGGAAAATTGTGGATGATACATGGGTTCAAAATGCCACATTATATGACTCACTCAGGGTACCATTACCTCATCACCTTGCAATTAATACGGAGCCTTATGTCCTTGGCAGGGTGATAGCTTCTTACACAGTGACTTAGCAAGTCAGAAAATGGAGCCTAGAACTGTTCTTAAAGATGCATAGATTGTGTCCCTCAAAGGAAGAATATATAGAGCATTTAGGGGAAAAAGAAAATTTTTCTTAATTCCTAATGTCTAATTAAAATAAAATAAAAACAAAATAAAAATTTACTGGGAAGGGACTAGTGCTGAGTCTACACAGTGATGTAATTGGCTCTCAAGCTGATCACACAGCTATTTTCTCATACATAAACTGGCATTGATTTAGAGCAGAAAGAGAACTTGATTAGACATGCTCTTCAGTAATACCCCTAATTCCACACTTGGGGGTCTCATAAAATCTATGCTACTTCTTAAGATAAATGTGAGCTACATCAAACTCCTAATGAGCTGAAAGAAAACTTTGTCAGTATAGTCCTTCTACACCTACTTTGCAATAAGTAATTTTGATTTTTAAAGAAAAATTTCTAAACAATTTTATAAAACTGTCTTTTATTTTTAAATGCTCTTATAAATTACTTTCCAAAACTATGACCAAACCACTAAGGTAATGCATAAATCGTTAAAAAATATATAAACAATGACAAAACAACTTTTCAACTTTTCAGAAATATTGTGTTATTTGAGCCCAAGTCCTGACAAATTTTACTAAATGTGGGGACCTGAGGATATCTCATTGTTGGATCACGTGGTTTAAGTCATGAAGAAAATTCAGAAACTAAAAGGACAGTAATATTAGCCTAATAGTTATAATACTCAATTTGAATAACAAAGTTATTTTTAGAAGTAAAAGGAGATTTTTAGGTGCTACAGTGGTATGGTAAAAAGATAACTCCCCAACACTGTGCTTACGGGTCACACCCAAACTATTCAAGAGTATTTAGCTCTGCTGGAACCCTTCTAAGTATGCATAAAGTCTATCAATTCATCAGTTCCAACAGGAAGATGAAGAAACTTCAAACTTATGTGAAAAAATTGAAATAAGAAAAGACGTAGGTATTATTGTGGGGACAGAACTGTGATAATTTACTTCAGTAGATACAAGAATACTCATTAGATTTCTCATTACGGGTTTAAAATTTGTAAAGGCCATAAACTTAATCATCACTTCTTAGGGATCCTGTGGAGGAATTCAAGTGTCAAATGGGAAGCTGTATTCGAGCAGGTGGCAATTTGGTGCTTTGGGGCTAAATGCAGCCTCATGATCTGCTTGCCTGACTGGAGAATACTACTTAAAAAGAAACAAATGTCCCCAGTCCCTTTCCCTTTGGTAACTAAAAAAAAAAAAAAAAAAAGGAAACAAATTTATTGCTAACACATAGTATTTAGAACACTTCACATGAAAAATCTTTATTTGTTGCATATCTCTTGGTATTTCAAGGTCAGAATGTCTGGTAAAATTGTTATTTGTGGCAACAACAAAAAATAAGAAGTAAGGAGTAAGTGACTTTAGATTTTAGACAGATTTTGTTGTCTTCATTTAACCACAGATGGAAATATGGTTTCATCTCCAGTTCCCAACATTGACTATTAATTGCCATTTATCACCCTGCTTGAGTTATTGTCATACTTTCTTTACCTTAACAAAACCCAAATGACTTACAGACATTCCAGTTTTTTGTCTTTGGTTTAGATAACAGTGGATGGCTTTTGACCTAGAATTTTTAAAATTCTTTATTCTGACTTGATTATAGAGCCTGCCAGGCACCCCCCACCCCCCATCAGTTCATTTATGCTCACGTACTTATACGTTAAATGATCTCACATTACTATGAAGAATTAATTGAATAAACAGTTCCCACAAGATTCCATAGCTACTTAGTGACAGATATGAAAACAAGACCCTTGACTCTTGACTCCTTGTCTACTGGGAACTATAAACTGTTTTGATTCAATCATATTAACAATAGTAGAGTACTAAACAGACAAATAATCAGACACCTAACAAACATACATAGACTTAGAGAAATCACATTTTTTCTGCAGTTTGTTTCCAAATAGCCTATATACTTTAAAAAATTAAAGATATATCTTTTTAATAAATAAAGTGGACTGCTAAATAGAAGTACAGCCTGTGAAAGGTATAAAACTGTCTAAACCAGAGATTTTCCAATATCAGTTGTGATTATCATTTCAGTAATGAGTTATTAACAAAAATATATGAATGGGTATAAGCAACCAAAACCAAATTGGAACATACGTTATTTAATTTTTATTTAAAAGGAGAAAATGTAAAGCAATACACAATAACTACAGAGTTCTTACTTCCTATCTGACACTGCACTAAACTTCTTAGATTTAGTATCCACTTTAATCATCACCGACACACTATTAATTAGATAACTTCAGTATCCCTATTTTGTAAATTGGAAAACAGAGGCCTGGGAAGGTTAAGGTCACAGGTTAATCAGAGGCAGGCAGTCTAATTCAAAAGCCTGTGAACTAAAACTGTCTACAATATCTAGAC
The DNA here is from genome assembly GCF_040802235.1 of Manis javanica. Lineage (NCBI taxonomy): Eukaryota > Metazoa > Chordata > Mammalia > Pholidota > Manidae > Manis > Manis javanica. The sequence continues at coordinate 61,528,797 of NC_133162.1, forward strand.
AACCATTCTTTTCACTCCCTTGCCTTTAATGTGATCTATTGAGTAGAAGCAGTGGTAGGCCCATAGGACTAAGACTAAGTGTATCAATATTCACCTAGTTCCTATGCATGTGGAGGGGAGTGGGGGAATTGTAGGTAGGTGGATTCAGAGCCTAGAAAGTTGGTAACACCAACCACTGAGTCCAGCGCCTTTAAAGTAAGTTAGGACCTAGTTACACGTTGACTCCACCCTCTGGTGCCATTTCAGAATTATTTAGCTATTTCATGATTGTGTGGTATTCTGACGTTAGGACTTACCTAGTGTAGTCATTTGTAATTCACATAAAACCCATCAGAAATATTCTTCCATTGCCTCAGCTATGTTCAGAAAGGACCTAGAGAGGACTTCCTTTGGCCTCCATAATGGAGTACAGAGAGACACAGGGCTACCTTGCTCTCGTGGTTTATAGGTTAATGAGAGGAACCCATCCTGCAATGATAAAAAAATAAGAAATGAAACAATTGGTGCAAATGCAGAATAAAAACATATTTATAGCAATGTAAGCCACCTAATTCTGGACTAATTGCCTAGTCTATTTACAGAAATATAGAAGAATTATGGGTGGATAAACTAAAGCAATAAAAAATAAAACTAATTACAGCAACAGATATTACCCATAATAAGTGTTTTCAAAGGTCATTAACTTCAACACATATTAAAGCTGTGACTAAACATATGAAAAATTAAAGACTTGAACAAGAAAAGCCTTTGTGTATGTACTCATGTGTGTGTGTTTGGTACATTTGGGGGGGTCTTAATCGGCTCAAACAAAACTCATTCAAATAGACAACACATGATGTTGTAGTCAGTAGCAAAGGCTACATTTCTGGAAAAGTAATTAAAGGGAAAATTATTTTTCGAGCTAGGAAAGCTTTAAGGTGTCATCATTAAGGCTGAGTTGTACATTGTTCAAGGCATCCTTTGTGGACACGGCCAGAGAGAACACTTTCTCCATGAATATCATTTCCCAACTCTTCTGGAGGTCGATTAAATTCACAGCTCTACTCTGCCTAAGTCAGAAACCTACGCTTAGGAAATAGATTAAGTCCTTATAGATTATAGATGATATCTATATGGCAGAACCTGGTTTAAAGAAAAAAGGAAAGAAGAAAGAAAAAAGCATGGAGAGCTAATTCTGCTACAGTAGTACTCATTTGATGGCTTCTAGTTTATTTATTAGTTTGGTGCCTTCATTTGATTTGAATGAATACAATAGAGAGGAAAAACTGTGGAGTTTCCTGTGTCCTTACAGATTTTTGTTAGCATCCTGTCTCCGAATCAGGATGCCTGCAAGTGTGTGATGAAGTTCATCTGTATGTGAGCTCAGCAATGACTTCTAACCACTCACATTTTTCAGTTACACATACTTGCTTCTCAGAATCACCAGCAAAGGCCTAATTTCCATTTCCCACTCATAAACACATCCAGTTTCAACATCATCCTTTCACACACACCTCTCAAAAATATGTATACTTTTTAGAGCTATGTAGTATTTTAAAAATATTTTCAATGCATATTTTGCCATTTTCTTTCTTTAGATGTGTACAAGGAAAAGAGAAATTGGCAGTGCCTTTTTGCTAGTGAGTAACTTAATCATTTCAATGTCATGACTTTTATTTCCTTAAGGAATAAGAGGTTCTTTCTGTTACAGATATGATTATGAAATACTTCTGTGTTACAAAATTTTACCTTTCAGTTTTCTATAAATTAGCTTCCCTGTGAAATGGAGGGACATCACGGTTTCCTATTCACTGTCATTCAGAACATCCAGCTCTTCGGGATTTGATCTTTGAAGGAGCAGACTTTAAAAGTCAAACGTTATGATTATTTTGATATTCGATTTTTTAAAAATGCTGGCTAATTTATGAAGTTATCTTGCAAGGTTACTCATTTAAAAAATGTATTCCAGAGAGCACTACTTTTAAAGGCAAAAAAATCTAGTTTAGTAGATCTGAGGTGTTCTTTTATTGGGTAAAATAGGATTATGATTGTATTTAGAAAACTGAATCTTGTTGCCTCATTGGCTCCCTTTGGTTGTGCAATGGGATAAAATCTATTCTTGCTGTTCTGAGGGAGGGCAATGGGAGGCAATCACCAATGACTAACTAGCATATGTCTAGTAAAATGGTCCCTGTAATTTACACTCAGGATCAATGAGGTCATGTCTGCTCACTTAATTTTAAACAACAGCCCTTTCCACTTGGTCACTTAAAAACTTCAATCCATTAACGATTGCTGATCATTTGCCAAATATATATTTATCAGAATTGGAAGAAGTGAGAAATGTTCATCCTTTCATTAAGAAATGATTGCACAGCTGGCACCAGATATTAAAAGTGAAGTCAATTGAATTAAATAGTGCTTAAGACACATCTCTGCTGGAAGGAACTAAGCATCTAGTGGGTAAAACAGACAAGAAAATGGGCCATTACAATCCAAGTTTTGCTGTTAAGTTTAAGTAAGTAGGTACACAAAAGGGCCCACTGCAGTCAGAACACTTTTTCAATTCAGGAGAATCACTATCATAACTAGAAAAAGAACATAAAATGCATATTTCATTGAAAGGGAGTCATTTTTTTTAAGAGGGCATCTCACATATTTATTGATCAAATGGTTGTTAACAACAATAAAATTCTGTATAGGGGAGTCAATGCTCAATGCACAATCATTAATCCACCCCAAGCCTAATTCTCATCAGTCTCCAATCTTCTGAAGCATAACGAACAAGTTCTTACATGGTGAACAAATTCTTACACAGTGAATAAGTTCTTACATGGTGAACAGTGCAAGGGCAGTCATCACAGAAACTTTCGGTTTTGATCACACATTATGAACTATAAACAATCAGGTCAAATATGAATATTCTTTTGATTTTTATACTTGATTTATATGTGGATCCCACATTTCTCCCTTTATTATTATTATTATTTTTATTTTTAATAAAATGCTGAAGTGGTAGGTAGATGCAAGATAAAGGTAGAAAACATAATTTAGTGTTGTAAGAGAGCAATTGTAGATGATCAGGTGTGTGCCTGTAGACTATGTGTTAATCCAAGCTAGACAAGGGCATTAAAACATCCACAGATGCAGAAGATTTCTCTCAAAACAGGGGGGGTGAGGTTCTAAGCCTCACCACTGTTGATCCCCAATTTCTCACCTGATGGCCCCCCTGCGACTGTGCCTGTCTTAGGTTGTTCCTCCCTTGAGGAATCTTACGCGTCTCTGGCTAACCAGTCATCTCCGGGGCCATACAGGGAGATGTAAAGTTGGTAAGTGAGAGAGAAGCCATATTGTTTGAAAAGGTTAGCTTTTTACTTCTTTGCAGATTTATGCCCTGTGGTTTCTATGCCCAGCATTTGTCTTGAGGTATCTTTACTGCTTGGAGGAATTATGATACTCGGTAAATTCAATATGAGGCATGAATTCTACTAAAGGGTTGTAATTAGGAAGGAAGAAGAAAAGCTATAGAGGTAGCATATGGAAGAAAACATGGGAGAATTGATTATTTCTTTGACATATCTTCTTGTAGAGTAACTTCAGCATGTATAGGTTTTAAACTACTAATTAAATTGTGCACACACATTAACATAATAGGAATACAGTTACATAACCAAAGCAGATCTATAATAACCAGCCATCTCCAGAGAAGCCAAGAAAACCAGTTAGGCACCCTAGGTGTTTGTGAAAATTTGTCTATGATATGATGGATATTGTCCAACTGTACTTGAACAGTCTGATAGAAATCAGACAAATTAAAATAACCCATTCCTGGGAACTGTTCACATCCCATATGTTCTTTTAACAGTAGATAGTCAGTAGTTGTAAGATTTTGGAGCACTACAACTTGCACTTCTCCTAATTCTTCGTTGAGTTCCAACAGTATATATCCAGTCAAATTTGTTGTTTTACTGAAAGCACAGGCCAGCTTAGATATCTCCTTCTTCATTCCAATGGCAAGTCCAGGAACTGGTGGGATGGATGCAGCTACAACTGCAGCATCGCCTGTATCTTTGTTGAGGTTTTTTGATGATCATCTTCTGGTATGACTCTTCCAGAGAGTGCTGATGTTGAAAGTTCTTCTTCATATCGTATCTTAGTTCATTTTCTGGGTAGCCAAATTAGGCTTTGATCCTCTGTATAAACACAAACAGACCCTTTGCCCACACTTTGATATGCCCTTTATACCATTGTGTAGAACTCATTGGAGGTCACCACACAGGAACTGTTTTATTTTTTTAAGAGAAAGGAATATTATCAGAAACGTGTACCTCCATAGCTGATCATCTGACACCCTTTAAGTGATCAAAATAAAGGATATTTAAAGCATGCATTAATCTTTGATTTACAATTAGTTTCATCCTATCAGGGAGTAATCCCCCTCTCTTTCTTTCTTTTTTTGTTTTTTTTTTGTTATCTTTAATCTACACTTACATGAAGAATATTATGTTTACTAGGCTCTCCCCTATACCAGGTCCCCCCTATAAACCACTCTATAGTCACTGTCCATCAGTATAGCAAAATGTTATAGAATCACTACTTGTCTTCTCTGTGTTGTACAGCCCTCCCCTTTCTCCCTCTCCCCCATGCATGCTAATCTTAATACCCCCTTTCTTCTTCCCCCCCCTTATCCCTCCCTACCCACCCATCCTCCCCAGACCCTTTCCCTTTAGTACCTGTTAGTCCATTTTTGGGTTCTGTAATTCCACTGCTGTTTTGTTCCTTCAGTTTTTCCTTTGTTCTTATACTCCACAGGTGAGTGAAATCATTTGGTACATGTCTTTCTCCACCTGGCTTATTTCACTGAGCATAATATCCTCCAGATCCATCCATGTTGCTGCAAATGGTAGGATTTGCCCTCTTCTTATGGCTGAGTAATATTCCATTGTGTATATGTACCACATCTTCTTTACCCATTCATCTACTGATGGACATTTAGGTTGCTTCCAATTCTTATCTATTGTAAATAGTACTGCAATAAACATAGGGGTGCATCTGTCTTTCTCAAACTTGATTGCTGTAGTCTTAGGGTAAATTCCTAGGAGTGGAATTCCTAGGAGTGGCTTCCAATTCTTATCTATTGTAAATAGTACTGCAATAAACATAGGGGTGCATCTGTCTTTCTCAAACTTGATTGCTGTAGTCTTAGGGTAAATTCCTAGGAGTGGAATTCCTGGGTCAAATGGTAAGTCTTTTTTGAGCATTTTGATGTACCTCCATACTGCTTTCCACAATGGTTGAACTAATTTACATTCCCACCAGCAGTGTAGGAGGGTTCCCCTTTCTCCACAGCCTCGCCAACATGTGTTGTTGTTTGTCTTTTGGATGGCAGCCATCCTTACTGGTGTGAGGTGATATCTCATTGTAGTTTTAATTTGCATTTCTCTGATAATTAGCGATGTGGAGCATCTTTTCATGTGTCTGTTGGCCATCTGTATTTCTTTTTTGGAGAACTGTCTGTTCAGTTCCTCTGCCCATTTTTTAGTAGGATTATTTGTTTTTTGTTTGTTGAGACGTGTGAGCTCTTTATATATTTTGGACGTCAAGCCTTTATTGGATCTGTCATTTACAAATATTTTCTCCCATACTGTAGGGTTCCTTTTTGTTCTATTGATGGTGTCTTTTGCTGTACAGAAGCTCTTCAGCTTAATATAATCTGAAAGGGAGTCATCTCATCCGCCACTTTACAGTGCAGATTTTGGATTCTTTCATTCATCATTGCTTATCCATGATTAGAAAACTATGTTCTAGCAGATGGAGAATAAATCCAGGACTCCTCATATGCCTATATAAGTGCCTCCTTTTTGAACTATTGAAAATTAGTGAAAGTAGAAAAATTTAATAAAACTTCTTAATCATTTTTTATTACATACTTATCTATACATATTCATATTGATAGGAACTTCTCAAAACTTCTATGAAAACTATCCAATAGATATTTTAAAATGTGGGAAAAATTAATCAAATGAATGTATGGCAACAGAAAAATTATTTTCTTCAAGTTGTTATAAAAGTCTTGAAGATCCTGGAAGTTACAAGCATTTTAATATAATAGAAGCTCTATATGGAGTGCTGGTCGATAAATCATTCTATCTTTGGTAGGAGTAGGAGAAATGTAGTTTCACTGCTTACAAGTTCTATGTTATTTTATGATGTAATAAGATTTATTATAACCTGAAATGATATATTGTATATCCTCTAAAAATCGTTTCCCTAGAGATTTAGTGTAAAAACACTTTGTCCTAATCTGTGCTACTGTAAGAAAGTGACTTATTATTGTGACAAGTAGATCTGTCAAAGCTACCTGCAAGCCCAGGCTGCCGAGATTACTAGTGACATGGGAAATAAATTGGCTTCTCCAGAACTTTCTACTCAGCTGGAAGAGAGGTGGTGACACCACAGGCCCACTCTAGGTTCGAATTGACACTCGAAGTAACAGGCTTGAATCCCTAGGTTTAGCGAGCCATGTTGCATAATGTCCTTATCTTCCAAACTAATTTAAGGTCAAGTGCAAGACCAACTTAAGGATGTCTAAAAAATACCAGTTCAGTGTCCTTTATTATAGGTGCAGAATAATTTTAAGCAGAAAATACAATTAAAATGATTAGAGATTCAGTTCTGGAATCAGCCAGACCCATGTCTGAATCACAATACTGTCATTCACTAGACTTATGACCCTCAGAAATTTTCTGTAATGTTCTGAGCCTTCATTTTCTAAGTCCCTAAATAAAGCTCTAGTACCTTACATTTCATAGAACAGATGTGAGTTTCCATTTACTCATTTATGGAATAGCTATTTACTAATATCTAACTTGTAGAGGCATAGGCATGTTTATAGGCAATGAATCTTCTCTCTTATAGCTTGCATTTTAGTTTATGGTGATAGCCAATTATTAAGCTATAATAAACTAGATACATGCATACATATACACACACACATATATATAGTGTTATGTACTACATGTATTATATGCATTATGATTTCACAGAGTATAAATGAAAGAGATCATTTTATATAGGATCATCATGGAAGGCTCTCTGAGAAAGTGACATTGGGTGAACAAGAAAATGTCTTCTGTGTGAAAAATCCTGGAATATTCAAGGATCTGAAAGATAGACATTATGGGTGAAAGAAAATGAGCAAGGGCAAGGCATTATGAGAAACAAGATTGGAGAATTAGACAGGCTTTGGTAACAGCTGTGGGATTCAATCTAAGTAATATGAAGACATTCGAGCAAGAAATGGATGTGATCTGATGGATGTTTTCAAAAGACCATTCACGGTACCTTAAGATGAAGGAGACAAGATCAGAGAAAAGGAAGTGATGAAAAGCAGAAGGTAAGAGAGAAGTGGACCTGGATTAGGGTGGTAGTAATCAAGATGGAGAGAAGGAATTGGATTTAAGATATATTTTGGAGGTTTGAATTGACAGGACTTAACAGTGAACTGGATGTAGGAGACAGGGAAAAGGACACTCAATCTGACCTTCAGGGTACTGGCCTGAACAGTTAGTTAATACTGGTACCCAGTTCTGAGATGGAGAGGAGTAGATAAAACCAGGTAGTCAGAAAAGAGAAATATGCACAGTTAGAAGTGTCTACTCAGCATCCACATGTTATTGTCAAGTACGCAGGGAAATGTATATATATATATGTGTATATATATATATATATAGATAGATAGATAGATAGATAGATAGATAGATAGATAGATAGATAGATATAGATATAGATATAGATACAGATATAGATATAGATGGAATTTTGAGAATAATCAGGGCAAATTACATAAATCACTTTTGATGTACAGCTCAATCCATGGTGTGTACTATGAATTTGATAATTGTAAGCTTTTATAAAATAGGGAATATTTTTAATATGAGATATACAGAAAAAAATTTAAATTTAGGAATTTTCTAAATCTGGCCTTTTAATAATGAAAAACATGTAGAGAGAATGCCACTTACACCTCTTAAATGCAACTATTATTTAATCTCTGTAGGGGAGATGGGCAGAGTGACACATGTTGTTCTCACCTGGTATTATGCTGTCACGGCTTGAGTACAACAACCATTGTTGAGTTCAACATCATCATCACATGACAAGGGATGGTGAGAGGCAAACCCATGTAGATATCAAATGTGGGCATGGGCACGACGGTCAGATTAAAACCACTGCTGTCACCTGTTTGCTCTGTCATGATGGGGTAGCTGCTGAACATCTCTGAGCCTCAATTTCCGAATTTGCACCATGCCAGTAATAACAACTGTGTCAGGGGTTTTAAGAGGATGAATTGAATACTGCAAGGAAAGAAGATAGTGTATGATGAGTACCTAATAAATGTTAACAAATGCAAAAGGACAAGCAATAGTGCTTGTGATATGTTATTATGAAAAAGACTGTCAAGGAAAATCAGAATTAATGGAAGAGTATTTTAATAAATTTAAGGGTTCACAAAAAAACCATCTAGGATTTTACAGCACATACCTTTGTCTTAAGAGAAATGGTGCAAGGTCTGAGAGATGATTCTTAGCAATAGGTAGTTGGCAAAATAAGCTGCAGCCCCACCATAGTGCAACTCACCATAATGGGGAGAGCATTTGAGCTTATGCATTATTCACATTTTTCAGAATCTTAACTCAGCAATGAAAAAATGATGAAAGGGAGAAGCTTGTAATAGACTTTTTAAACCTGGGCAGAAGCTTGTGTTGAACTGACACATCTGCCATAGGAAAGCCCATATAAGCACTATCATCCGTCTATTTCTCTTGGTGAGGCTAACAGACATTCCCACTTTTAAGACTGGTTTCCTACTACTTTAATTTCTTTTGAAAAAAGGCACAATATCTATTCAAATGAACTCAACAACTTTAGCATATTTTTTGCCAGTTAAATTGGTAGAAATTTACATAAGCTGCTGTTGTGTTTTCTGAAGCTGGGGTTAAATTCCTTCAAAGGATTTAAGCTCACTACCTGATTTTTCATAGGGCCTTTTTGAATCTGGCAATCTCTGTTGCTGATGTTGCTCATATGGGCATCAGTAGGATTGAAAATGGCAAATTCCCCATCCCTTCTTTCCCATTTCTGCTCAGAGGTTGTTTACACCCTCTTGCAGTTGGTAGCTGAGCCAATTGTCTCCCTTGGTGTGTTTCTATGATGTCCGAACCCTGTTTCTCCTTCAGAGATGTTCTCAAAAGCAGTTCTCCTTTCCAGGATTTTAGGCAAGGTAGTTTTATTCCTCCACAGATTTCCCTTACTGGCCAGATTTTATTCATTTATGTACTTTATGATTTCATTTATCCAAAAATGTACTGTGGGCTTACGTATGCCTGATACCACACAGATTAAGCAAGTGAGGATTTGCATCACATTTGGTGGAATGGCAAAGAAAGATCTCTATCTAGGAAGATAAAAGAAAAAGAAGGTGCAATACATTTGTCTTTTGATCCTGTAATTCCACTTCCAGAAATTTATCTTAGAGCTATGTCTCTCTGAGGTGTCAGTGCATATGCAGAAGGCTGTTCATTTGAGCCTTGATTGTAACTGCAAAACATTAGAAGCCATTTAAGTGCTCATCCCAGGCAATAAACTAATACATCCAAAATCAGAGTACTAGGCAGCTGTAAAACAGGATGTACATCTCTATGAATTCATGTGGAATAATTTCCATGATACATTATTAAATAGAGAAAGCAAAATGTGATAAATTATCTGTGTTGATCCACCTTTATTGTGAAAAGGAGAAATAAAAAAATAAATATACAAGTTTCTGTTATTTGAGCAGAAGAAATGAAGGAAGAATAAACCAATTAATAAAGAGATTGGTTAGTTACAGAACATGGGTGAGATGGTGGTGAAAAGAATAAGAGAATGGAGAAAGGAGTTGAATAGTCTCTGAATATATGTTTTGGTAGAGTACTGACTTTTGGAATCTTGGTAATGTTTTGTGCACTCTAAAAGCAGATGAATAAAATCAACAAATACGGGAGGAAATTCAAAATTAAGCATCAATGGAAAAAAATGTTGAATCTAGCCATACCAAAGTGGTAATGTGAAGGAAGAGCTAACTCAGGTCATTTCAACGAGGTTTTTGGACTAATGCCCTAAGGCTCAAGTCCAAAAGAATTTTAATCATATATTAATATTTCATTGGTAGTTATTTTTTTCTCAAAAATGTATATTACCATTCCTAAAACTACTTTTGTATATTCCAAGGTAGAGCAAATAAGTAAATACATCATGCAGGATAAGAGGCAGGTGTTGCCCTCCTATCAGAGAATTACAAATATAAGAAGGAGAAAGAAGAATAGAATAAATTGTCCTGTGTTGGATTGAAATCAAAGGTGTCAGTGTAAATATGTAATATATATATTACATAAAATATATAATATGGATGCTAGATATGTGGGGATATGTACCTATATATGTGTGTGTATGTGGGTGAATGCATATGTTATACATTTATATGTCTCAGCTCTGCCCACTGAAAGGGACTAGAAGCAATGGAAAACTAGCAGCAATGGCGATACCTGCTGACATATCTTGACTTCTAAATATGTCTCCCCTAAAAGGAACAAAAGTTCCTTTAGAAAAATGACTGATTCCAAGTTTAGGGCTCAGAGAATATAAAGTTTTTTTTCCTTGTAAGTGATCTTCTGTAGACAATTAGGAACATCTGGATAAGGTCTGTTATTAGATCAGAGATCAGAAAACATGACTCATTCAGCCACCTATTTTTAAAAATGAATTTATATTGAACACAGCCCTGCCTTTTCATTTACATATTTTCTCTGGCTGCTTTTGAACTACAACATCAGAGTTGTGTAGTTGCAGCAAACAACATATGGTCTACAAGGCATAACATAACTACTATCTGACCTTTAACAGAATAAGTGCCACCCCCAGGATTAGATAATGGTCTTGAATCAATGTTAAGTTCATGATTTGGTAACTGTATTATGATATGTAAAATAATTCCTTATTTTTAGGAAATGCACACAAACATTTTTGGGGGATAAAGTAGTATACCAAATGCTCTTCAACAATTCAGGAACAAATACACTACAGTATATAAACATATAAATAAGTATATAATCAACATATATCAATGGAAGATAGATATGAGAGTGATAGAAAAAGAAGGATCAATAAGCATCTGTAGTAAAAGCTATAGGTAAGAATTAACATTTGGTGAATCTGGATCAAGGTTGTCTGGAAATTTTACGTACTATTTGTGCAAATTTTGCATAGTTCTGAAACTATGTCAAAATATTAATAAAGTGAAGTGGGACACACTTAGCTGACCTCTTGGCTCTGTTTTGTGTTTTCTCCAAATGTTTCTCCTACTTGGGAATAATCCTCAGTCTCTTGAAGCTCTCTCTACCATTGACTGCCTCTTAAATCATTTGTGTAATTCCAATGTCAGAATAAGTGAATTTGCTCCATTAATTAAATAAATGTTCAAGAGTCTCCTTTCTCAGGTTCTATAGGAATCTAATATTGTCCATAAGATTTCTTCAAGTTCTAGCAGGTGGGGATGAGGAGGTGGGTAGTGGTTACTTTTATGATCCCTTCTACCACCAAGTTTCCAGTGTGGCTGAAATCTTCTTTCATTGTACCACTTACTCTTACCATTACTGTTTTTATTCCTCGAACCTTTGCCAAAACACATGTGGAATGTAGCCTCCTTTCCAGGATATCTTACACACACACACACACACACACACACACACACACACACACACGCAGAGTGGTACCAAATGAGAAGACATAAAGAATGTAAAGAATGACTGACTGTAAGACATCCCTCATCTACAAAGTTTTCCTGCTATCACACTAAGAACTATTAGGAATATCTCACTACTCATATTTCCCTGACCTCTGCCATATTACAAGCCTAGCTCTTCCTGTAGATCTCTTCTCCCTCAAGTTCAATTTCTCCTATCTTATTTTAAAGAGTCATTAAACTCTATCCTCAGGTCTAGACCCCACATTTGGATTTTCAAAAACTCAGTAAGTCTCTACTAAAAAATGGTATCTTGATTCTGGAGTCTCACCTTTCACCATAAAATTACAGGAATCCATTCTTTTATATCCTAAGCAAGAGCTATATGATATTCATTGAGACATAAACAAATATTTATTATATATACTTTTATTTAGAAAAAGCTCTGGAAGTTACACGACTCAGAGTTTATCTTCAAATATTGGACACTGAAGTTACCAGTAGAGTCACCTTTGCCTACTAGAAATACGCACAGTAATAAGAGCCTGGAATCAGCAGTTAGACTGCCTTAATTTGTATTTTCATTCCACTAGGGAAGGGGGTGATCCTAGGCAAGCTACTTGAAGGTTCTGTGTCTTCCTTTCCTCCACTAGTAAATGAGAATTACAACGGTACCTATTGCGTAGTCATTCACATATGGGACCATTGCAGCAAATCTGTGATAATAAAACCTGGATACAAAGTACCCATCTGTAAGCAATTAACTAAATAATGCTCCATGACAATCACATAACGCTTTGCAGTCATTACATAAATGACATAGATTTTTATTTGCTGATTTGAAAAATGATATGATTAAATAAAAGTATTTAAAATTATATATATTTAAATCTGGGAGAAATCACCACAAATTTGATTACCTAAAGTCAAAGAACTGGAAATAAAGGCTCTCATTTTCATTTTGGACCTTTATATATTGTTTGCTTTTTTCTAGCCACATAATATGGCATTATTAGTTAAGTGAATAAGGGTTATATAGGTAGTGAGATTATAGGTAATTTCTATTTTATTGGTATTTTTCTATATAATAAAAATTCCAGTATATGTTTCACTTATATATTATGAAAAGGAGTAAATTATTAGCACTGATGCCAAGGATGGGCTCTAAGCTGAAAAGTGTTCTTGTGATTTTTTTTAACATTTATCTGAATAAATGAAAATAAATAAGATTATATTGACAAGAAAACAAAAAATAAAACATATATGCTCTGATATCTAAAAATCAAAGCAAATGAATAAACAAAACAAACAGATTCAAACACAAAGAACAGACTGGTAGGTCTACAAGGGATTGGGGAAGATGGGTTAAATAGGTGAAAGGAAAAAAAATGGTAAGAATGTTTAATACCTCAGTCTGGGTATTTTATTTAAGTGCATATACATGTCAAAATTCATTGACCTGTACACTAAATTAGTGCATTTTACTGTATGTCCCTCAATAAAAAAAGCATATGCATACAAATTATTTTGCAGTGATTGGTATAGCATAAATGTTTTATATGTTTAACTCTTTTGTTATTTTTGTTCTTGTTGATGTTAAGTGACAGAATTTTTTTGAATATTGGTAAGCAGGGCACAATATTGGACAAGTGTGGGAAAATAATCTCATTAAAATGGTAATAATTTCAGAAAGATGTAATTTTTAAATGTCTTTATACAAAAAAGAAGACTATTGCTCCAGAGGAAAGGAAAGATACTTTTGATTTCTTCTCTGGTGTTCACTAAAATACTAAGTCTGTGCTTTAGATCTTTAAAAAAATTCTGTGACCTGAGATCAGGGATAACTGAGCTTTAAATATTTTGAGATGACACTGGCTTTTATTTCTCCTCCATCTAGGACAATAAAGTCTGCACAGACAGCTATCATGCTAAAGCTCTGCTTTCCCTTTGGTACAGTCATTACTCTGAGAGAAATCAGGAATCAACATGGGCGAGACTAAGGTAGGATTTTAAAGTAGACATTCCTAAAGGAGATGAACTGGGGATTCAGCTCTATTCCTGAATTAAGTTCTTTGGTAATAAAGGGACTGGTTGTGCAGTAGCAGGTGTGTATACTAATAGAATGATTTTGATTTTAATTAGCCTTTCCCCACAAAATAATTACATATGTTGTTTACTCAACTTTTTTTAAAGGGCCATTAACCATTTTACAATCTCCTGTCTTCCCAGACTACACTTTTAAAAGGATTTTAAAACTTTTGTTTTCATTATGGAGGGAACACAAACTAGGTACTGTGCTCATGGCAAATTTTTGTTTCCTACAAAACATTCCAACCAGAGGTTCAAATAAGCACGCTCATGGCCTCACATGCAAGTGTTCACTTCGAGTCTGTAAACTTTATTTGAACTTTTTGTTATAAAGAATTAAACCTTAAAATCTACAGCAGAAAAAAAAAAATGTTTCAAGGTATACACAGATGGGTATTTCCTTAAGTAACCTTCCACAGCTGCCATTAGCTCGCAGAGGTGCTGCGTTGAGCAGTGAGGCACAGCGTGTGCCCTCACAGTCAGTGGGAGCCCACCGAGAGCTGCCTTTGAACTAAATAGTCATTAACTGAATTCAGACTTTTCACATGGAAGCACCCAGTATGGAAATACATTTGAAGATTCTTGAGAATTTACTATAGGGTCATCCTTTCAACCCAATATCTGTGTGTTTGTCATGCTGATGAAGACTTTTGTTAAAGGACAGAATCAATTTGAATTCCTTGTTTAAAGGTTGGGCTCTCGGTCAGCAGTTCATGGATTTTGTAAAAACAGTGCTTGTGTTTTTCAGGCTACATGTCAGAAAAATCAACTAATTGGATTGTTCTTAAAATTCAGTCTAAAAAAGTCTATGGATTACAAGCCTCTATCTTATTTTAATATCTTAATTTGCCCTCTGAGGATCCTGTATCTCAGGGCTTCTGATCTTTATCTTCTCTGGTGGAATAGTGAAATCACAGAAGCAGTCTTAATATATTCATGTTACAACATGGCAATTATTGTGAAAGGAAAAGTGCTTAATTAAATTTAATAAATAGCTTGAACAAAGAGATCGTCTATATTTTAATACCTTTATCTGTTACTTGTGTGACCTCATGCTACAAATATATGGCAGTTCCAGGAATAAGAGAAAGAGTGTGGTAACAATATGCCATTGATTTTATTAATTTTTTTGACACAAATAATCCTGGGAAAACCTGCCATGTTTATATAGGAAGGTATAAAGTGTGACTGACTGTTGAGTCGAAATGTCATAGCTGGCTAGACCATAGAATTTTTCTCTCAAAAAAAAAATGGCCTTTGATATGTCAAAATCAGATATTCAAAGGCCATACATAGGCTCACAGCCATCAAATAAATATTGAGTCCATCATGTAGATATGCAGTATAAATGTATGGGCCAACCAGAGCAATAAGAAGTGTATATACTTTCATAGACTTACCACATTCTAAGGAAGGGGCTACTCTTGCCCTCTCAAGAGGTGAATTTAAAGCATAGTTTAAAAGAGAATTATCCACCTTAAAAAAAAAAAAGAGAGAGAATTATCCAGCATAGATAAACCATGAGGGTAGATTTTGCACGAACAAGTGACTGAGTGTTTTCTTCAAATGGCTTTCCTACATTGAAGTTACACATTTTTTTTATGATCAAGCATAAAATTATTCTTTACAGTTTAGAATCAATTGTAATTGAAGCAAAAGCATAAAATCAAAATCTGTTAAGGGCCTTTAACAGCTGCTGCTTTATTACTTAATGAAAGAGATGATATACCCGTTAGATTACAGAAGTACTACTACTCAACTGCTATTACTAACCTAGACTGAAACATGGATGTCTGCCATTACACAGAATCCTCTTACTTTTCATGGAGTGAAGAAACCTTTTACTCCACCACTGACATAATGTTGTTCCATAAGTGTATCTAATGTATTTAATATATGAAACCCTAAAAGATGTGCAAAACTGATACCTGTTTTTAAATCCATGAAAATGGATCTTAAACACATGGAAGATGTTACACTGGTACAGCCTTTCATGTCTAACAATCCTCCCAGGTCCTGGAGTGATACATTTTTTGTTTTGAATGGATGAAGATGTGGTACATATACACAATGGAATACTATTCAGCCATAAAAAGAAGAGAGTGCCATATATTTTTAAATGAAAATAATGAATTGTTTGTATACCAAAGTAAGATATCCTCAATTCAATTTACTGTAAAAACACTTCATAAATATAAGCAATTTTACTGATTAAGACATTTGATAAAGACACTCCACCCTTTTTGGAGTACAACTCTCAAGGAAGCTCAGACCTGGGCTCCAGCTTTAGTGTGATCTTGGTAAAGGGTTTAAGTCTTACCTCACTGGCTTAAAACAGTAAGAAAGTCAAAGAAAGTGAATAAAAAGAAAAGGAACATTTGCTTGTAATTAAGGCCTTTGTATTTGTGCCTGCGTGCAAAGATCAGGATTCTCCAAGGTTTTACCACTTTTGCTTGAAAGCTTTTAAGCAGGAAAGTAAGAATGTATTTAAGCCTCCATTTAACTAGAGGATTAAGCTTTACTTTTGCCTCCAAGAATTTACTAGATGGAGAATGGGGACCTTGAATTCATCACTGCACCTCCTTTTGTATTTCACATTGTGGGTTGTCAAAAAAGTTTTCATGAAATTTATATGAAAACATCAGCTAGATCTATAATATATATTTAAATATAAAGAGAAAACTTTTTACAGTTAAATGCCACAGATAAAATATAGATGTATTTATCATTACAAATCTTGTGGCTTTAGAATTCTAGAAAGAAGAAATAACATTTAATTGGGTCCTCATAAGAGGATTAAATTGAGAATGTGACAATTAGTTAGTGAACCCAGGCTGTAGGTAGCCAACCTTGATAATTAAATCTGAAATTTAAGCCTTATATGTGCCTTTTCTTTAGACATGCTGCAACATATCCTGAAACTGTGCTTCATTTTGTCAATAATGAAGTGCCAAGACTTCAGTGTTTGCTGGTGCATAATGGATTTGAATACATTTTGATGAATAGCCCAAATCTGAGCATTAAAACAAGTTTAGATAATACTTAGAATAATATTTGATTCAGTTAATGCATATATAACCCACTGAATTTATTACCTTTTAGTCTAATTGAATATACTCTTATGCTCTATTCTCACACAAAGTTGTGAAAAAAATTTATATAGTTATGCATGGTTATATAATCTATCCACTTATATTTCTTTTAATCATAATATCATTTCTCTTGTTTCAGCTGCAAAAACTAAGCTGGATTTCCTTAAGTAGGATTGTTAATTAGTTTGAGACTCCCTGATCAGTGTATTTATTTTAGCTGCAAAGATTTTTTTTAAGAAGAAAAAAAGGAAAGAGAAAATCTGACCCTTGAGAGAAGTTATTATTAAAACAGATAACCAGGCAAAGAAAGTAAGAGAAATATCAATTAGACATCAATTTAACAGCCAAATATAATTTCTCTGGTTTTTGTTGAAAAATGGTATAGAAAAAAATGGTTGGAAAAAACTATAAAGTTTTAGAAATTCTTTTTATAAAGGGAAATTCTATTGGACAAGTAAACTATTCTGTTTTATTTGTTTTAAGTAACAAAATCAAACACTTTTCTGATTTTTAGGTTAATAAAAACAAATAAGCAAATTCAATCTGAATTGTTTGCAAAAGTTTGGGTCTGTGAAATGTCTCAAAAGATAGACAAACAATTAAGTTTTAGGAAAATGTGGACTAGTATATTTGTTAGGAAAAGCAAAATAAAAATATATTTGGAAAGGAGCACTGAAAAGCCCAAACATGACAAAAATTATTATATGCTGGCTACATATTATGTACATGACACAAAATAGTTATTTGACTGAACAGCTTTTGACACATGATAAACTACTTCTTCAAAGTTAGAAATACACACTGATAGGCAGATATCTGCATCCGTCTCTTGCAGTTAGGGTGCTGATGGGCATCAAAGTTTCAACAAATCATCTTCCAGTATTCCCTTTTTACTGGGGTTTAGATGAGGAATTAGAGTAGAAGTTGAGGTTTTATCTTGTTTTGTTTACCTCGCTGGGAGTTGTAGGTTCTAAAAAGTTTGGTTTTATCTCATCCTTCCAGAGGAGGAGAAATGGAAGAATTAGTTTCTTTTCTTTAATCTTTCTTGGTATCATTTTGGCGTAATAAAGAAAATGAAGTGAATAATGAAAATACAAAAAGAAGAAAAAGAAGTAATAGAAACAATAAGTTGGTGTTTTATGGCCATTCTCTTTATATCCATTATTTCATGCAATCCTCAAAGTCTCTTGAATAGAGGTTGGGATTGGGTCAGATGGTCCTGATTCCATTTTACTAATAAAGGTAATCGGAGTGCTTGTGAGGCTTGTTGAAAGACACACTGAACATTAGTGGAGAGCAGGTTCCCTAATTTCTTGTCATGTTTTTCATTCTTTCCCTCACATCACAAATAGGAAGGAAAGTAGAAAAAAGCAAAGTAGTTACCTAAGGAAAAATGGGGGTAGGGCAGTAACTGAATATGTGTTGGTTATTTTTAAATTATTCTTAGTAACGAGTAGCTATCAAAAAGAAATCAAATTTACAGCCTCCATCTCCCTTCCAGCATTTGCATTTAAATGGAAACAGGGAAAACAAGTCAACACAAATAATTTTACCTTTTTCCAAATTTGTACAATTGAGTTACTACTCCATCTGCATTATGTAACTTTCCTTTTGTATAACATAATAATCTATGTCATTAAAAATAGATTGGTAGGTAGGTAGATTATAGAGGTAGAGATATATAATGCAAAATGTTATTCTTCATTTTTGCATACTATTCCTCTGGATAAACACATTATCGTCATTTAACTATGTAAACATTGTTTTAAAGTGTTTCTCATTATAAGTAATGCTGTAGTGTTCAAGCTTATAAAATATACCTCTGAGTGCCTCTCTGGTTAATTTCTTAATCTTATTTCCTTAGAGTAGAATTACCACTTCAAAGAATGTGACTACTGTAAAGATTTGTGAGGCATATTGCACAAACTATCATTTGAAGGCTTACTAATGTTAACTTTACCAGCAATCAATGTATATATTATTTCAGGGAGTTTCAGTGTTACTGGGTTTTATTTGTCATATTTTTGTTTTATGTTTTCTTTAGCTTTGTGAACTATCTGTTCACATCACATGCCAATATTCTATTATAAATCATATCCCACCAATACAGAACTTAGGTTTTAAACTTATTCATCAGGCAAGTTATATCTCACTCTCTCTCTGTACATAAATATATATAGTTTGTATGTGTGTGTATTTGTATCTTCTATTATATTAACATTTTGAGGTTCTTTTCAGACTACCACTTTCTGTGTGAGAAGTCACGATGAGAATCAGCATGCTGAAAATCACAGCACTGAATGGAGAGAGTAGCTAAGAGGACTGCAGTATGTTGGGAATAGTTGGTCTGGATTTATTATATATTTCAAATGGCTGGTTCAAACCCAAATCCACGGCAGAAAACCAATCCCTTAGGAAAATCTTCCGGACAAAAATGCTACCAAACTTAATTGGAAAAGCCTTGGTTTTTGAAACCAATGTTCCAGAAAATTCCAAATTAAATGGATAATTACTCTGGGTTGTCTTGGAGATAGCTTCCCAGTTTATGCAAAAGGATTGAAGAAACAACTTGTTATTTAAAGAGAAATCATCCAATGTATCTTTAATACTGCACGAATTTGTCATTGACGAACTCAAGAGCACAGCTGTACAATCAAAGGATTTTGAAAAAATAAGATTTTTGGCTTCTCTTGGTGAAAAGAACACCGAAGGGAGAGGCGATGATGTTGACTTGACAACCAACAACACAGAGGGTTGTTTTGTCTTACATGAATTTGACAAATTTTGTAAATAAGGCAAGAGATATAAGAGATTAAAAAGGGATAAACTTTAGAAAACAAACTGAGAGAAACAGGATTTATATCCCCTAAAGTAGCCAAGTAGTAATTATGTAAATGCAGTAATGTAAAACTTTATAGAAATACATTATTAATGTTTAGAGGAACAAACTAAAGCAATTGAAAAACAGAGCTTAAATGAAGCATTAAAGAAATAACAAAATCTCACCAAAATGTAAGGGAAAAGATAAATCAGGCATACATAGGATAAGCATTATAATAAATCTAATACTGTGAAGCAATTAAAATTTGGAAAGGGGTAAATTTTATGGCATTTAAGAGAGGTGCTGTTCGTGTTCAGTCAGATTGAGTTTGGAGAATTTCATTTAAGGAAGGAAGTTTTTTTTTTCTTCCATACAATGTAGAGAGATGTTAGTTTATGATTATGAATATGTTAAAACACACACACACACAGACACACAAATTCACATATATATCAAAGAATATACCAAAGTATTTCAAAATATATATACCCAAAGTAAAAGTCAAGGGGAAACAATATTTCAGGATACAAAAATGCCTTCATATTACAAAGTGAAAATATGGAAGGAGTTTCAGTTTTCAGTTATAAAAGGTGGGAGCAGAAATAACCATAAATTGGCCTTAACAAAATCCCAACTGTATACAAAGTTTCTGTAAGGCTTATGGCAGATGCTGTGCATCTGTGTGTGTGTGTGTGTGTGTGTGTGTGCGCACAAATTTTTAAATGAAGCAAAATTATGAGTGTTCATGTACAATTAAGAACACTCAATGGAATGCAAAGTCAGAGATACCACTTTCTGTTGAGAGATAAGCTCCATGAGGGCAGAGATTCACACTGTCTTTCTCACTGCTGAACTTCCAACCCCAAATGAATGAGAATTTGTACCAAGAAGAAAAACTGCCCTAGGATGAGCAGGAGAGGAGTGGATGGGGGCTGGAAAGATGTGAGCTATTATAACTTTGGAGAGGAAGCAAAAGTTTTGAGGGGAGGCAAGGCATCCACTGTCAGGGTGCCAATCAAACCTTTGTTGGTATGCCACTAAAAGAAAAAATGCAGAACATAGTAAAGCTCCTACAGAGAAAAGTTCTCTGGGCCTGATGGTGTTGCTGCTGAATTTTCTGAGACACTGATACTTGAACTCTGTGTTAATCACAGAAAAATGACCCAGGCCCCATGGTAACTTATGTTTAAAAGAGAAAGAGAAAGGTAAGCACTTCGTGACAGACATAACTCACTGGGGCCATTTGTTCTTCTCTAAAAGATCTGTTTTTAATTAAGTTGTTTATTTTGTAACTACAAAATCATCAAACGTAGCCCACTTTGCTCTAGTGTTTATGTCATTTCGTAACATTATTTTCTTTATATCCAGACATTTTGTTTGGCAATTTCCCAATGCAATGATTTAAATTGCTGCTCAACTACACATCTTTTTCCAAGTTTTACTTGTTAATGGTAACCATAAAACAACAAATGAGTTAATAAAACAGTAACATTGAAGAGTTAGTCTCATAAAGGTGTAAACACTTGTTATTCTCATGTTTTAATTTAAATAGGTTAAATATTTGTATTGTTGGCCTTTCAGAATCATACCTACCTACTTCTTTCCTGGGTGGAAAAAGTAATGGTATTCACATAAAACTATATTAGTATAGCTTTATGAATCAGTCATGATTAAGTTTAATGTAATTCCCATTACCTTCCTGAGCTGTATTGAAATCATCTGAATGTGGGCCTCAAATCTACACCATCTTCTGGTCCTGACAAGACCTAGACTTGCATGATTTAGCAGTTGATTTTGAACGGGAAATCGGTTAGACCATTCAGGAAAACATCCAGTGACATGGGACTTTTTCTGTGTACACAGAGCAGGATGACCTGATCAAAGCACAGGTAAGTTAATACTCTTTAGTCCCTGACTCTTTCCTGGGCTATGCTGTTCCCTATAAATTTCTCAGTTTCTTTCTTTGACAGGTAGAGTGCAGTTTGCTCTGTGAACACTTTTCTCATTGATATTTTGTGGAGGCACGTGAGAGAACAGCAGGAGGAGATCAGCTTAAAAGGTGGGTGTGCATAAGAACAGTGTGTTTAATTAAGATGTGTGGGGTGAGGAAGAGATTAACAGCTGATGTAAATAACCTGATAACTCAAAAACTACACTCTCAGCAGGCTGAGAGGATTTATAAAGATTGTCAAAGATTATTATATATCATGTAGTTGGTGGTTTAATATGGGTACTGTTGAATTAAAATATTATGCATTGTGTTTACATGAGAAGAAAATAGGCAAATCTCAGAATTTAAGCAAGAAGTCACATTCTGAGAAACTTGTTTTAGGAAAATTCCCCAGAGGTACTTGAGTATATTCTTGTTCTTGATCCATATTTCTGGTAAGTGATAAGTTACATTCAAATACTACTTTCATGAAGATATTTCTGTTTATGAGTAGCATTTAAACTATAGGTCATCAAAACTGGCTGTATAATAACTCCATTTTTATTTTTATTTTATTTTTTTAATTTATTTTTTTAATTTTGGTACCATTAATCTACAATTACATGAGCTACATGATGTTTACTAGACTCCCCCATCATCAAGTCCCAGCCACATACCCCATTACAGTCACTGTCCATCAGCACAGTAAGATGCTATAGAATCACTACTTGTCTTCTCTGTGTTGTACAGCACTCCCTGTGCCCCTCCTACATTATGTCTGCTAATATTATTGCCCCTTTTTTCCCCCTTTATCCCTCCCTTCCCACCCATCCTCCCCAGTCCCTTTCCCTTTGGTAACTGTTAGTCCATTCTTGTGTTCTGTGAGTCTGCTGCTGTTTTGTTCCTTCAGATTTTTTTGTTCTTATACTCCACATATGAATGAAATCATTTGATACTTGCCTTTTTCCACCTGGCTTCTTTCACTGAGCGTAATGCCCTCTAGCTCCATCCATGTTGTTGCAAATTGTAGGATTTGTTTTCTTCTTATGGCTGAATAATATTCCATTGTGTATATGTACCACATCTTCTCTATCCATTTATCTACTGATGGACACTTAGGTTGCTAAAATTTCTCGGCTATTGTAAATAGTGCTGTGATAAACATAGGGGTGCATATGTCTTTTTCAAACTGGGCTGCTACATTCTTAGGGTAAATTCCTAGGAGTGGAATTCCTGGGTCAAATGGTATTTCTATTTTGAGTTTTTTGAGGAACCTCCATACTGCTTTCCACAATGGTTGAACTAATTTACATTCCCACCAGCAGTGCAGGAGGGTCCCCCTTTCTCCACAACTTGCCAACATTAGTTGTTGTTTGTCTTTTGGATGGTGGCCATCCTTACTGATGTGAGGTGATATCTCATTGTGGTTTTAATTTGCATTTCTCTGATGGTTAGCAATGTGGAGCATCTTTTCATGTGTCTGTTGGCCATCTGAATTTCTTCTTTGGAGAAGTGTCTTTTGCACAAATTCTGTGCCCATTTTTAACTGGATTATTTTGTTTCTTGAGGATTATTTGTTTCTTTATTTATTTTGGATGTCAACCCTTTATCAGATCTGTCATTTATGAATATATTCTCCCATACTGTAGGGTACCTTTTTGTTCTGTTGATGGTGTCCTTTGCTGTACAGAAGCTTTTCAGCTTGATATAATCCTGCTTGTTCATTTTTGCTTTTGTTTCCTTGCCTGGGGAGATATGTTCATGATGAAGTTGCTCATGTTGATGTCCAGGAGATTTTTGCCTATATTTTTTTCTAAGAGTTTTATGGTTTCATGACTTACATTCAGGTCTTTGATTCATTCTGAATTTACTTTTGTGTATGGGGTTAGACAATGATCCAGTTTCATTCTCTTACATGCAGCTGTCCATTTTTGCCAACACCAGCAGTAGAAGAGGCTGTCATTTCCCCATTGTATGTCCATGGCTCCTTTATTGTATATTAATTGACCATATATGTTTGGCTTAATATCTGGACTCTCCATTCTGTTCCACTGGTCTGTGCATCTGTTCTTGTGCCAGTTCCAAATATTCTTGATTACTGTGGCTTTGTAGTACAGCTTGAAGTTGGGAAGCAAGATCCCCCCTTCTTTATTCTTCATTCTCAGGATTGCTTTGGCTATTCGGGATCTTTTGTGGTTCCATATGAATTTTAGAGCTATTTGTTACAGTTTGTTGAAGAATGCTGTTGATATTTTGATAGGGATTGCATTGAATCTGTACATTGCTTTGGTGGGATGGCCATTTTAACAATATTATTTCTTCTTAGCCAAGAGCATGGGATGAGTTTCCATTTGTTGGTGCCCTCTTTAATTTCTCTTAAGAGTGTCTTGTAGTTTTCAGGGTATAGGTCTATCACTTGCTTGGTTAGGTTTATTCCTAGGTATTTTATTCTTTCTGATGCAATTGTGAACGGAATTGTTTTCCTGATTTCTCTTTCTGCTATTTCGTCATTCGTGTATAGGAAAGCAACAGATTTCTGTGTGTTAATTTTGTATCCTGCAACTTTGCTGAATTCAGATATTAGATCAAGTAGTTTTGGAGTGCAGTCTTTAGGGTTTTTTAGGTACAATATCATGTCACCTGCAAATAGTGGCAGTTTGACTTCTTCTTTACCAATCTGGATTCCTTGTATTTCTTTGTTTTGTAAGATTGCCTTGGCTAGGACCTCCAGTACTATGTTGAATAGAATTGGGCAGAGTGGGCATTCTTGTCTGTTCTGAATCTTAAGTGAAAAGCTTTCAGCTTCTTGCTGTTAAGTCTGATGTTGGCTGTGGGTTTGTCATATATGGCCTTTATTATATTGAGGTACTTGCCCTCCATACCCATTTTGTTGAGAGTTTTTATCATGAATGGATGTTGAATTTTGTCAAATGCTTTTCAGCATCTATGGAGATGTGGTTTTTGTCCTCCTTGTTGTTGATGTGGTGGATGATGTTGATGGATTTTTAAATGTTGTACCATCCTTGCATCCCTAGGATGAACCCCACTTGATAGTGGTGTATGATCCTTTTGATATATTTTTGAATTCAGTTTGCTAATATTTTGTTGAGAATTTTTGCATCTACATTCATCAGGGATGTTGGTCTGTAGTTTTCTTTTTTGTGGTGTCTTTGCCTCGCTTTGGTATTAGAGTGATGCTGGCTTCATAGAATGAGTTTGGAAGTTTTCCCTTCTCTTCTATTTTTTGGAAAACTTTAAGGAGAATGGGTATTATGTCTTCTCTATATATCTGATAAAATTCAGCAGTGACTCCATCTGGCCTGCGGATTTTGTTCTTGGGTAGTTTTTTGATTACCGCTTCAATTTTGTTGCTGGTAATTGGTCTATTCAGATTTTCTGTTTCTTCCTTGGTCAGTCTTGGAAGGTTGTGTTCTTCTAAGAAGTTGTCCATTTCTTCTAGGTTTTCCAGTTTGTTAGCATATAGATTTTCATAGTATTCTCTAATAATTCTTTGTATTTCTGTGATGTCCTTGGTGATTTTTCCTTTCTCATTTCTGATTCTGTTTGTGTGTGTAGATTCTCTTTTTCTTTAAATTAGTCTGGCTAGGGGTTTATCTATTTTGTGTATTTTCTCAAAGAACCAGCTCCTGGTTTCATTGACTTTTTTCTGTTTTATGCTCAGTTTTATTTATTTCTTCTCTGATCTTTATTATGTTCCTCCTTCTACTGACTTTGGCCCTCATTTGTTCTTCTTTTTCCAGTTTCAATAACTGTGACTTTAGACTATTCATTTGGGATTGTTCTTTCCTTTTTAAATAGGCCTGGATTGCTATATACTTTTCTCTTAGAATGGCTTTCACTGCATCCCACGGAAGTTGGGGCTTTTTGTGCTGTTGTTGTCATTTTTTCCATATATTGTTTAGTCTCTGTTTTAATTTGGTCATTGATCCATTGATTATTTAGGACCATGTTGTTAATCCTCCACATGTTGGTGAGCCTTTTTGTTTTCTGTGTACAATTTATTTCTAGTTTTATACCTTTGTGGTCTGAGAAGTTGGATGGTAGAATTTCAATCTTTTTGAATTCACTGAGGCTCTTTTTCTGGCCTAGCATGTGGTCTATTCTGGAAAATGTTTCATGTGCACTTGAGAAGAATGTGTATCCTGCTGCTTATGGGTGTAGAGTTATGTAGATGTCTGTTAGGTCCATCTGTTCTAGTGTGTTGTTCAGTGCCTCTGTGTCCTTACTTATTTTCTGTCTGGTGGATCTGTCCTTTGGAGTGAGTGGTGTGTTGAAGTCTCCCAGAATGAATGCATTGCATTCTATTTCCTCCTTTAGTTCTGTTAGTATTTGTTTCAGGTATGTTGGTGCTCCTGTATTGGGTGCATATATATTTATAATGGTTATATTCTCTTGTTGGACTGAGCCCTTTATCATTATGTAATGTCCTTCTTTATCTTTTGTTACTTTCTTTATTTTGAAGTCTGTTTTGTCTGATACCACAATTGCAACACCTGCTTTCTTCTCTCTGTTGTTTGCATGAAATATCTTTTTCCATCCCTTGACTTTAAGTCTGTGCATGTCTTTGGGTTTGAGATGAGTCTCTTGTAAGCAGCATATGGATGGATCTTGCTTTTTTATCCATTCTATTACTCTGTGTATTTTCATTGGTACATTCAGCCCATTTACATTTGGGGTGATTATTGAGAGATATGTACTTATTGTCATTGCAGGCTTTGGATTTGTGGCTATTAAAGGTTCAAGGGTAGCTTCTTTACTATCTAACTGTCTAACTTAACTTGTTTATTAAGCTATTGTAAACACAGTGTGATGATACTTTATTTCTCTCCTTTCTTATTCTTCTTCCTCCATTCTTTATGTTAGCTGTTTAATCTGTACTTGTTTGTGTTTCCTTTGACTGCTTTTGTGAATAGTTTATTTTATTTTTTGCCTTTAGTTAGTATTTGGTTGTTCTGCTTTCTTTGCTGTGATTTTATTTTTTCTCGTGACATCTATTTAGCCTTAGGAGTGCTTCCATCTAGAGCAGTCCCTCTAAAATATCCTGTAGAGTTGGTTTGTGGGAGGCAAATACCCTCAACTTTTGCTTATCTGGGAATTGTTTAATCCCTCCTTCACATTTAAATGATAATGGTACTGGACACAGTATTCTTGGTTCAATGTCCTTCTGTTT
The DNA here is from genome assembly GCF_040802235.1 of Manis javanica. Classification (NCBI taxonomy): domain Eukaryota; kingdom Metazoa; phylum Chordata; class Mammalia; order Pholidota; family Manidae; genus Manis; species Manis javanica. The sequence continues at coordinate 61,555,680 of NC_133162.1, forward strand.
CATTGCATTAAATATATCATGCCATTCTCTTCTAGCCTGTAAGGTTTCTGTTGAGAAGCCTAATGATAGCCTGAAGGGTTTTCCTTTGTAGGTAATCTTTTTTCTCTCTCTCTGGCTGCTTTTAATACTGTGTCCTTGTCTTTGATCTTTGCCATTTTAATTATTATATGTCTTGGTGTTGTCCTCCTTGGGTCCCTTGTGTTTGGAAATCTGTGGGCTTCCATGGTCTGAGAGACTATTTTCTCCCCAGCTTGGGGAAGTTTTCAGCAATTATTTCTTCAAAGACACTTTCTATCTCTTTTTCTCTTTCTTCTCCTTCTGGTACTCCTATAATGTGAATATTGTTCCATTTGGATTGGTCACACAGTTCTCTTAATATTCTTTCATTCCTGGAGATCCTTTTATCTCTCTCTGTCTCTGCTTCTCTGTATTCCCATTCTCTGATTTCTGTTCCATTAACAGACTCTTGCACCTCATCAAGTCAGCTCTTAAGTCCTTCCAGAGATTGTTTCATTTCTGTAATCTCCCTCCAGACTTCATCCTTTATCTCTTATATATTTCTCTACAGGTGCATCAGCATGGTTATGACCTTTATTTTGAATTCTTTTTCAGTAAGATTGGTTATATCTATCTCCCCAGGCCCTCTCTCTGGTGTTGTCTGGGGATCATATTCTTCTGCCTTTTCATGGCGATAGAGGTGTTCGTGGGCAGGTGGCGAGTGTGTCAGCTGGAAGAATGAAGTCCTTTCCTGCTTGCTGGTCACCTTGCTGTTCCCTGCTGCCTGTGTCAGTTACCTGCACACTTGGAGCAGGCGCTAGGTTAATTGCCTGAGGTGCCATGAGTGGGGCAGCTCTCGGGTTAGCCCAGAGCCCTGCAAGGAGTGGCAGGTACACTGGGTGTGTTCTCCTATGAGAATGGTGACCCTTCATGCCTTGCTCAGGCTTCCTCTTTCTGTCCCAGGCAGCTACGCACTGGTGGCAGCCTCTGGGTCAGTCCCGGGTAGCTGCGTGCTGGGAGGAGACTCTGTAGTTGCTGTGGGTGGGGCTGCTTTCCATCTGCTCTGCCACTTTGGCGGGTCAGTCAGTTTGCTTGAAGTGCTGGTGGCGGGAGGGTAGGGGGGATGAACGGTAGGCTGCTTATCACCATGAGGGGCTTCAGGGCTGGGTTACCCCCCAGGGGGTTGGGGCACCTGAAGTTCCTTAGGATTCCCAGCCTGCTGGGCTGAGTGTGCCAGGACAATTCCATCCATCTGTTAAGCCCTTGTTCCTTTAAGACTTTCAAAAAGCACCCACTTTTCTTTTATCCCATGGGAGCCAGCTATGGGGACCCACCCACAGTCTGGGTCTTGCATTTCACTTTTCCGTTTCTCTAATATCCAGTACACCAGGCAATGTGTGTCTGTGCTCCCAGTGCAGGTTACTAGGGCTGGTTATTTAGCAGTGCTGTGCTTCCACTCCCTCCCCACTCTGATTCTTTTCCTCCTGCCGGGGTGGGGGGTGTGCTTGGGTCCCTCCAGGTCACGGCTTTGTATTTCATGAGATGCTGAGTTCTTGCAAATGTGAATGTAGCGTAGCTGTTGTACTGTATCTTCTGGTCTCTCTTTTAGGCGTAGTTGTATTTTCAAAAATATATATGGTTCTGGGAGGAGATTTCCACCATTCTACTCATGCCGCCATCTTGAGCCTCTCAATAACTCCATTTTTACTATCTTAAAACCATAAAATATCAATTTTCTATTCATTATTCAATATTAAATTATGTTTATTTATTTATTATATTCATAAACAATAGTAGGCAATTAGCAACATGTTTTAAAATTTTTTTATTTTATGACAATGAGCAATTTTTATGTATTTAAGTAATTTGCATTTCTACGATTATCTTTTTATATGCACAGGGTATTAGTATGTTTCTTACTAATATATGAGAATTTTCACACAGATAGCATATTAGACCATTGTTTGATATTGGTCCATATTTGCTTTAATGATTATCCTGATATTTGTTATCTTACTGGTATAAAATATGCATCACTGGTAATAGTCCTTTTCATGTTAGGTTTTTACCACCCTACATTAGTCAGTTTCCCTTTTTCCTTCCAGTTTTCCTTTGCTTTTTATATATATTAAATTTATTTCTATCTCTGTTATTAACAGCAAAGTTGATTTTATGTTTTTTAAAAACTGCCATTTTTTCCAAGATAATTTGTAGAAAAATTAACTCCTTATTCTTAGACTTTTAGATTTTTTATTTTGGTACAAAAAACAGAAAATTGTTCAATTTATCATTCTTCATGTTTTGAAAAACAATACATCCTGGCACTCTATGAAAGATGACATGTCATCTGTACTTCTCTTCATATATTATTCTTTTAGCTTTAATGTTAGAAGTGAAATCATACTTTTTATTAACTTATTTCTAGTTAAAATAGGACCACAGCCTACTTCTAAGGTTGTCAGTCTCATTGTTAGGTTTAGACCAAGATTATTCACAATATGATGGGAATTAAAATATTAAAAGATAAATACTGAAAAATCCTGCTCCTTTCTGTGCAAAAATAGGCTTCTGCACTTCTGATTGTGACAATTTACAGGAGGCTGGATTTACAAAAGGAAGCACGTGAATTAAGAGCAGAAGAAAAGAACAGTGGTGCAAGGAAAATCAGAGTGAAGTAGGGCAGGCCTTTGCAAATCAGAGAGAATTTAGGGAGCAGAAGTGTGAATGAAATGGCAAAATATTTTGAAAAACTTATGCTGTATTGTTTGTTACAATTCATGCCTTGAAAATTTTTCAAAGATTTCAGTAGGCATTGGAGGGAGTAGCTGACATGCCTCTAACTGTGGATATAATGGAGAAGGCTGTCTAGTTGTATCACCATCACATTTAGCAGTTGAAAGGCTGAATAAAATTCTACCATATCCATATGCTGTTCTCTTATCATTAGACATACAGGATTATTCTCATTGTAAGTAATAGTGCAATAAACAGTTTTATAAATTAAGTTTTTCTCTTGTTTAGGATTTTCCTCTTAAGACAAATGTTCATATCCAGAACCTAATAGTAAAAAAGAATACTTTTCCCAATTCTTGTAGCATCTTTCCAAATGAATCCCCAAAAGAATTATTACTATTTATAATACCAAGAGTTCCATATGACCATCAGAACTTTGGTAAAATCTGGAATCAAACAGTAGTGTTATTATTTTACACTTTCATTTGCTCAATGGGTGCTTGTTTTTTAATCTTATGTTTTCTTAATTTAAACTTTGGCTTTTAAATATATTTTGCTGTATTTGATACAATTCCTATTCCTTCTTATGGAAACAGTCATTGTTTGTAGTATGAATTTTCAATTTGTTAGTATTTTAATCACTTAATTTTAAATAAAACAGGATAATAATGTTTATAATTCCTACAAATATTTTATCTTAATATTTTCTTTTTATAATTTTAGTTATGTCATTCCCATTAAAATATTTTATTTGTATATAGGTTTATCTATTATTCATTTCCCTGGAGTATTTTTTATTTCAAGTATGTAAAGTTCTATAAAATATTCATTTTAGAAAGATAGCATATCTAACTTTATCCTAAAGAAAAGCTGGCACTGTACTTCCTGGTATAAATTATACTTGGTTTTTACCACCCTACATTAGTCAGTTTCCCTTTTTCCTTCCAGTTTTCCTTTGCTTTTGAAACATCCATGTCCTTCGGGGCAAAACATTAGGACCATATACTACCACGAAGTTCCTATTGTTGGTTTTGCAAAAACCACACCCAGTGATACCCAGGGAGTTTCTCAGCCCTGCTGAAATGTTTACTTACCTAGATGGGGAGAAGGAAATGGAGATTATGGTCAAAACTTACTGGATAATTAGATGGATATGAGAAAGGGTAGGAAAGGGAATTATAGGCCCTTAAGCAGTGACATGGGAAAATGAAGACAGATGATTTTAAAGTATATCTAGAGATTGTTTTCACAGTGGTCAGTCTGTCCAGAGTGATATGTTTGTCTAATTGTATGGGGTTTTTTGCTGTACCTTTATATTTCTCCCATAGTATATCAAAGGTCCGAATGCAGTCTTACTCCTCCATCTGAGAGAGAATCCCAAAGTACTCAGCCTCAGGACTGCATTCAGCCTCTGCAAATTGTATGTGTGTATTTTAATAATGTTTTGTTTTCTTGGTTTACTTGTTTTTGACACTGCCTATATCTATTTTACATTAGTAGCACGTCAGTTCTGACGTGAGTACCTTAATAGATCCTTTCTGATACCTTGTGATAACTTTTTCACCAGGGCTACACTAAATGGCACTAAGCCATCATTCAAATAATCCAATTGCTTTTTGAAGACTTGATGTTATCAAAATTTCATATGGGAACTGACTTTATGAACTCTCTTATAGGCAATTACAGTCCTTGTTCCAGTTTTCTTTAACTTTTTTTCTGTTTCCAGATAAACCTCTGGCCTGTTTTCAGCCTCATAAATCACCTCATGCTATTTTGTATAAGGAATCTGTACATTTATCAAAGTCTTTGGTGAATGCTAATAGAATTTTTCCGGTACTTCCAAGACCACACAAAAGAGACATCTAAATTATTATGATTCTCTCTAAAATAGTCTCCGTGCTTAGAAATCATGTCAACCAGGCCATATTCTATAATAATCTTTCTTACTTTTTTCAATTCTTCAAACATAAATCCACAGACAGAAGGAAGTGTAACAATTCACACTGCCCAAACTTTAATCAATCCAATCTAAGGGGAGTGATGGATGGATGGTGAAGTTTAACGGTACCCTTTATTTCTCCAGTAAGTGGTAGATGAAATAGTGACAGGCCTTAGAGGTTGAAGCACTGATTTTTTCCCCCTAATCTGGTGAACTTTCCCATACACAGAGATCAAATTTATTCTTCTTAGAGATATTGTCCAACAGACTGATAAACTGGGTTACAAAGAAAAAAAGTGATCTCGTTAAAACACTGCACACGTATGTGGGTACATACACATGCATACAAATTTTTTAAAATTTATTTTGATACTGATGTTTCAAGCTACATGTGGGGACACTTTTTGAATCAAAGTGCCCATCTTCTGAACTGTCCCCATCCTACCGTGGGAAATGGTTTATTGCTATGCAAACCTTTTCAGTTCACTGATTCTTGGCTCTGTATGTTGCACCCACAGCCAAAGCCTAAAATTCTAATCCTGCCTGTCAATCACTTGCTTGGTGACCTGTGGAAAATCACTGAACATCTCTGTATTACATGGAAAGATATTTCCAGTTTGACAAGTAATGATCCTGCCATTTACTAGTGGACCATCTTACAAGTATTGACTATATCTGAGCCTTAGTTAAATGTGGATAAGGGTACCATTAAATTAAACCAAGATGCCATCAGATTGAGGTGTTCTAATGCTGTGGTCACCTGCACAAGCAAACCGAAACCTAATCCTGTGACTGCTTCAAGGTTATGAAATTGAAATGTATGGATAATCAATCACAAGCAGCCAACTCAGCTTGAAGCTGTAGCCTGTCAATAATTTCCTTACCTTGCTTCTGCCTATTTCCTTTAAGTCCCTCCTCAGCTCCTGTCAGTTGAGCCCTCCCAACCACTTCTGGTATGACATGGCCTGATCCAAATTGATTTTTGCTCATATAAACTTTTAAAATGTTAATATGCTTCAGTTTATCTTTTAACGGTTCCTATCCTGTACATTTGTTAGATAGCATGGCCTGTGAATATAAGAGCCTGACACAAAATAGGTATCTAGTGAGTGGCAACTTCTATAACATACATATAGCATATATCACACACACACACACACACACACACACACACACACACACACACACACTTTACAACATAAAAAATATCCCACAAGAAAAGGTGGGTAAGTATACAAGGGCAAAATGTGGTGGTGATGTTTCAGAATAATATTTTAAAATGTTTGAACTTCAAATATTCTTAATCCTATAGACTTCTAACAAAATATAATGATTGTGCATTGTAATTTAGTCTAGTTTTTTGTTTCTGAAATACTTGCTACCTTCCAATTTTAAATTTGGAAGAACACAACAATTTTAACTTTGGAAGATAATCTGAAGTCATTTTATTTAAACTGTAATGCAGGGAGCTGACTATTCCTGATCTCTTGATAGCACCAGAACGATGTCACTGTCGACTTTGGTGTTAGGTGGGGGCTGTCTCACGTCTGAGAGTCATATTCCTTATTTTATTTATCTCACTTTTCCTGACTCTCATGCTCTAGTCTGTGGTTCTATTGTATGGAAATTGTGGTCAGCACATCAAGCAGCATGGGTATATTTGATTTTTTTCCTGCAGTTCTGCCTAACAATAGACAAAAATTATGTGTACGTTATAATGTCAACTGTCACTGCCGGATGTATTGAATTGTTTTTATCAAGTGCACTGTTGTCTTTGTTTTCATAGCCAATGTTCTTTCTTCCCTTGGGAACTGTCATGTATTTAATGTATTTGTCACACATTATATGCTTCAAATTATTAACCAAAACTTTCTATAAGAGTGTACTGTGTTTTTAGCTGATACCAAAACTAAACCAAAACAAAAAAATAAACCACAGCAATGCTCATGGTTTTCATTATAAAGTGAGTTTTCTTATGTAAATTTGAAAAATATTTTTAGGTTAATGGTTTAAAGATGATTGTAATAAATATTTATCATGGCAAAACAAAGAAAAACTTCATTAATTCTGGATTTTTAAAATAAATAGTCACACTATACCTGAAAGGCATGAAATGATAAAATTTCATGCCAGCCCATGCATTGTTTTAAATTTTCTAACATGGAAAGACTTACATGAAAGTTTTTTTTTCTTCTTGAATATCTTGTTATTTTAAGTGTTTACTAGTTCTTTCACATCACATTAACTTTGACAGAATCCCAGTTTTGGTTATTAAAGAGAAAACCTGATCATATATAAAATGTTATGAGATAGAAGCATTTAAATAAAACTACTCTGCTTGGTACAGAGCTACCCAAAGTTCTTTTGTTTAGACTATAATAGTACCAATAATTTAAACAGCAATTTTTATTTAAATAGTACTACTGAAGACATTTGTATTCATTATATACAATCCTAGAAAAAAATGAGGGCAGAAATTTTCATTCACAATATAAGGAAGAAAAAAATGGGGAAAGAATTAGTGACTTTTATCACACTTTTCATAAAATTTGGGTTGTGAATGAGTCTTGGGAGCAGAAAAGTGGGAAATTTTTAGCCAGTATTTGAGAAAATTTTAAAGTTCATTCCAGTACTAAACAAGTTGTATTTGATTACACTGGAGGTGCTCTGTGTTTAGTATACTAATAGCACTTCATGTTTATTGCATCCATTCTCAATGCACTAAATTGTATTATTTGCTTTTGTAGGGGAGATGTGACTTACTTTAATAATTATTTGTTGGCTTTTATGTTTATTTAATATAGCCTCATAAATTCACCAAATCTCTCAAATATTTTGTACAAATAGGGAATTTTGCCTTCATTCATGTTGAGAAGTATGATATTAATGATTTTAAAGGTTGCATAGCCAGAACGAGTATTAAATGCCCTCAAATTAACAATGTGGTAGGATTGTAAGCATAATATTATACAGGATCCTTATATACAATCTGCTAAAATTAAAGTAGTTCCCCCTAAAAAATTCACTAATAATTAATTCAGAGTAGAACAACTATTAAATGTCATTTTTCATCTCCCTGCCTAAATGTCAATGATTAATAGGCTGATCTTGTCAAAGATGTTATAGTAATTGAAAGGTAAACACATTCAGTTATATGGGACCCACCTATTTGACCTAATCATTACATGTCTAAAAATTTATCCTGAACAACAGAGAATGTAATGGACGTAATTTCAAATATCAAGTAGGGTTCAGCTATCTAAATGCTCTCCCTAAAATTTGGTACATCTCTGTGTTAATTGGTGGGATAAGAGGATAGAATCAAAAAGTTTTATCAAATGTTAAAAGGAGATCATATTGTCCCACCTTATCTAATAATAATCACAGTGGAAATATATTAATAATCATCATCATTTATTGTAATGCCCTGAGGGCTTTACATAAAGAGTCTCATTTGATTCTTACAACACACCAGGAAGTAGAATGAATGATCCTTACTTTAATGATGAAGACAAAGTGAGGCTGAGAAAAATTAAGAAACTTTCTTGAAGTGTAACATTAAACAGAGGTGGTGCCGAGATTATATCCAGGTCTGCCTGACTCCAGTTCCCGTATTCTTAGCATACTGCACTACAATGATATCTTGGGCAAACTTCTTTGCAAACCTAAGTATATAGTCTTTGGCAAGACAACTAATGATGGTAAGCATAGCATTTGTATGTATACATAGCATATGTCTACATTAAGGTAAGGAAAAGCATTTTTAATTGAGTTTATCATGAATGAAGAGATAGTCCCTTTTTAGATTAAGGAATGATTTTCCTCACCCCTCACTCCCTTCAATTCTATAACAGCCTAATGGCCAAATGTCATTGTGATTCCAGGTTAAATTAGTGTCTTATTCTTTTTATAAGTGGAAAAAATGAAATATTTTAAAACAAAGCCTTTTATTAGTAAGCAGCGAAAATATGTATAATAAAGTTTGAGCTTTTAATCATTTTGTACCCTAAAGCTGAGGCAAGGAGGTCAGCATTACTGGCCACAATTTCTAAACACAATTTCCACATATAGTAACATCAGTGGACCGAGAGGCATAAGAGCCAGAATCGTTTTCAGCGTCTGTTGCATGCTGTATGATACTGCACATGCCACACAATTCTTCAGGCTTCATCAACTGCAAACATAAAGAATGGTGGCATTGTTTTTGTCTCTTTCATTTCAGTCTGAGCTAATTTGACTCAATTTTATGCTCCTTGTTGACAAAGCCTTATGAAATGTATTCTCAGGGTGTTACTTCACTTTTATTCTATGCGTGCACGTCTAATTTATCATTTAATGCAGCCGTAGATTTGCAAGGAATTGTTTTTGCTGTTTCCTGTGTTGAAGATAAGCTTACATTAAATGTGTATCATTTTTCCTCTTAAATTATCTTAATTTCCTTTTCAACTATAATAATATGCATGCAGAGGCACTTTGCATATTTAGCCTGATAAGTGCTTCTGGAGTTAATACTGACTGCCCTTAACATTTTTTTCTCTGTCAAGGGATCAGCTGATTATGTAATGTGACTTATTAAATAATTAAAGGTATTAATATGATTTCCTGGATGAATTGGGAAATCGTCTGTATTAACAATATTTATAGTAAAAAAATTATAAAACTACCAAAATACTCACTTAAATCTGTACTAAGTTTGCAAAACATCACATGTAAGTTTGATCCATGAACTAGAGAAACCATTCCATCAAGGTCAAGATAAAGTACTATGCTATTTTACTTCAGAGTGTCAAAACAGTTAAACAGTTATGAATAACAATTTATAACAGAATATATTATGTACTTTTTTTCCAAGAGCAGAAAGAATCTTATGGGTTTCAAGACACAGCAATGTGTGCAGCAATCCTTTAAAGGCTGAACATTAATTTGATAGAAAACAGTCGGATCTGAAAGCCTCTCTTCTTTCTCTTATTTGTAAGCTATGACCTGTGGTTGATAAGCTAGCACAGTTTCAAAACCAATATATGCATAAGGGTATGATTTCTTGAATGTTTCTATCTGTTACATTCAGTTATATAATAAACACTGATGACTAATCTTTTCACAGTATTATGTTAGACACAGTAGAGCATGCCCTATAGTATATACGAAAAAGCTAATGATCACTGCATTAAGAAACTAATGATTTTTTATTTTATAAAGGGAAAGAGGAAAAGGAAGTTGAAAAAATACTGTTGACTGATAAATGACAAGAATGTGTTGACTTTTCTGTATGTAGATTTATGGTTTTTTAGCTTTTGAAAGCTAATCATTATCCCCTGGTTTTAGAAAACAAACTCAGAAGTAAACAAGAGCAGATTTCCTACTTACTTAGCACTTATTAAGGACCTCTTGTCAAATCTTGTGCAGGCATTCACTTGACTAAAGTTATCAACAGCTGTGCGTATATACATGTCAAAATTCATCAAGCTGTACACTAAGATTTGTGCTTTTTACTGTATGCACCTCAGTATAAATTTTTTTTTAAAAGTGTCAACAGCTTACGTGTTAATGTGCAGCAGTGACAGAGGATCCTCCATTTCTGACATGATTTTTTAAAGCCCACGAACATTCTGCTCTACTCATTAAAATACCGAGCTGTAATTTAGTACACCCATTATTTTAAAGATTTCACACCAGCCTTATAAAGAGTGAAAGTACCCATCTGGGGTCATAAATAATGAGGGCAGGACATGAGATGACATTGGAAAATAGAGTTTGTCATTTAAGGAGGGGGTCAGGACAAGATCTGGTTAAGGGCAACTGGATTATAAAAGGACAGGTGATCATAAAGATAAATGAAGTGTCTTTTACTAGAAAGTCTAATTGACTAAAGCCTTAGGGCTGTTAATGTATCATTTATGTCAATCATAAAGGGGAGAATATTAGTAGAGAAAAGGATACTGAAATATCCACAGCCAAATATCTAGTGAATATTTATCAAGTCACTCATTTTGGATGAAAGTTCAACTTATGTGTGGGACATTATATAGTTTACATTTAAATACATTCAACTAGGTATAAAGACTTCCCTAAGGTAATTTATCTTTCTCTGAGATTTAAATAAATTAATGAGTCCTTTGACTTATATCTTCCTTAAAATCGATATGTCTCTACTAGAACTATATGCTCTAAACATTATATATAATCTTAGTTTAGAAACTGAAGCAACACTGAAATCGGAATTACTTAAAGGAAATATATATTAAATAGAGAAGTAATAAACACAAATCTTTCATTTGTATTTGATAGAAAAATTCTACCAATGCATTCAAATAAAAATCAATTTTTTATCAATTTCATTATAACATTTTGTGTATTTTGTACATTTTTAATAAACAGTATATCTTACATAAAATCAATTGTTTTAAATTAAATATTAACTGTACCTTCAGGGCTAATATTTTAAGGAAGAAGTTCTCATGAACTTGTTACCTTCTTTTTTTTTTAGGTGAGATAATTTTAGCTTAGATAATTTGCTGAATGATTGCATAGATGTAAATATTTAGATCAATAGTTCTTGACCAGAGGTGATTTTGCATCCACAGGGATATTTGGTAATGTCTGGAGATGTTTTTGATTGCCACAAAGGAGAGAGGAAGCAACTGGCATCCAGTGAAGAGAAGCCAAGAATTCTGCTAACCATTCTACAATGTATGGGATAGGCCTCCATAACAAAAATATCCATAGGCCCAGAGGTGGGAAATCTTGATTTAGATGGATCTTTGACCTTCCCATTTAGTTTGCTACTCAAGTGCTTGGCAATCATTTCATTGAAATATCATGGAATAATTAAAAATACTATCAAGTCATGTGGTATGTGTAACATACCATATTCTTGATCCTATGTGGCTGTCTTTGTCAAAATGAAAAACATTCTCATTTTATGAACATCTAGAAATAATGTTAAAGTCAGTGAATGTAAGCTCCTTTGGTGCTTATTAAATGTCCAGGGCATTGAAACTTCCAGTTAGACCCATTCCAGGTCCCCCATACCTAAAGAAGCCTTAACAGACCCTTAATAGGACCAACTTGGTAGTGATGTCAAGATCCCTTGACAGATTTGAGATAAAAAGTTCTTTATGAGTTAAAGCTGGAGAAAGTTTTTGCAATTTGGAACAAAATGATATAAATATGAAGCCACTTGAGTTCTAATCCTTAATATTTGCTAAAAACAATGTTTACACTTTTTAAACCACTACATTTTTACTGGCTTCACTCTGCAATAAAGCCTACTTAAAAAATAAAATCCAGTTTGTTTGGAGATATATGTGTTAAGTATCACTTGCTGTAGAACTTACAATATGCACTGCAGAATAGCAGAGTAGGCAAGAGTGAAAAGTCTAGAATCAAACTGCCTTAATTCCAATTCTTGCTCAATCACTCAGAAGTTGTGTAAGCTTGGTGAACATTCATATACTTGGAAGGGAATAGTTATATTTATCCTGAATTCTAATGCAGGGTGATTGCTTTTAACTCACTCTCTGGCACCCAGTTAGCTCTAGGTAAATGTTAGCTATCCTAGAAAAAAGTTCCTGTCTCAGATGAAACTGCGATGTAAGGGTACAAACCCTCCTGAAGCCAGTGCTGTCACAGAGGATGCTGTGCAGTCAAGGAAACAGTTCCAGTTATAAAATCACAGAGACCAGGTTTGAATGCCATTTTCTACTATTTACTAGATGGTGTCAACATGATATAATTCTACCACAATAATAAACTGAAACTGAAAACATTTAGAGTATTTAAGTTAGAAAGTAAAAATTAAAAGAATTCCTAGTATTAATATCACTAATAGATTATAACTGAAAAATGACATGTATTCCCACAGATAACTGCACATAACTTAAAAGAAAATCATCTTCTGGAAATTCACACCAAAAGAGCATTTAACTATGGAAGATACAATCAACAGTCTTCTCAAAGAAAAAACATCTTTATATTATAAACAATATAATCAAATACATATTTAAAAGTTGATTACAACTTTGCTATTTGTGGAATGCTTAACTTTGGAGAACAGATTTAAGTTATCAAATCAGAGCTAAGGCATCAGGTCTTTGGAGGAACCCTGAAATAAGCTGATTTATAGGAAGGAATAAAAAGATGCCTGAGAGAAAAAAAAATTTCTATAGCAAAACAGTAATTTGTACAAAATAAACTCAGCTGAAATGTCTAGATATCCAAAGGACTTCCTTTGTCCTGAGAGTAATGTGAATTTGTTTTATGGATGCACTTGTCTTAGATCCTAATTTGCATACCTACCCAGAGAAGGAGAGAGCTGTGAGGTAACACAATCCATTTCTCAACGAGAGCCTCTGAGACAGGGCCTCCCTGCATGGGCTGACTTCTAGCATGAGAAAAGGAAGACAATATATATCAATAACCCCAACAGGGGGTAGGAGGGCTTGGCAGAGCCATAGAAAGTGGCTTTGGGTTACGTGAGACACATACAGTATATGGCCCCATTCCCCACTCCTACTCCTACTGTTACCCACAAAACCCTCTTTAGAAAGCCTCAGAGATGCTCGGTGGGCAGGGCTGTTTTATAAGTGGAACCTATAGACCATGTGTTAAGTAACTTCATCTAGATATAGTTAGAGCTTAATGGATATGTCTATCCATCTACCTGTCTATAGAAATACATATAGATACATGTACATACACATATAAATGTACATATGTAATGCATACAGACAGACAACAGGTTGATTGATAGACTGGATGCTAAATGTTTTATCAATGAAATTTATGGTGAGTAGATTTAGAAAAATGTAATGTGGTGCTCATATTTTCCCAGAAGGTAAAGCATAGAGAAATTTTCTTTCTTTAATAACACAAATTTATGCTCCAATTCCTAATAGTGTTATGGTATCTTTACTAGAATGGGGCATACACAGTGAGTGCTCAAGAGATATAAATGAGAGTCAGTTACCTCACTTGTACATTTTCCTCAGTTGTAGAGGACTTTAAGAGTTTGTGATGTAAAGACATACATGAAGAATTACCTTGAGGTGAGAGAGAACATCATTTTGGATTCTGTATAGTTTTGTCCTGATGGCTGTCATATTAGGACAGGCCTTCCACGGCTCCTCCTAGGGCAAACAGCATCTTTCCTCAACAGGAAGTTGGCTTCATTGTTTATTTTCTGGCTGGCTGTTGCTTAAAGCAGCAGGGATAGTTTTCAATGGTACATTGTAAAGAAGTACTTCTTAAAGTACTACAAAACAGAAATGGAGTGAATCAATATGAGGTATGTTTACTTTTTTAGCATTATTATTTCAATGAAAAACATACTAGATGACAAGTCAATTATTAAAATGCTAGAAGAATTTTGGTAATTTTGGTAATACTCCTGGGGTAAAAAGGTTGATCATTTTTATCCCCTGTTTCAAGAAAGAGCATAGAAGTCCAGCATGATTATTACAGTAATACAATAATTAAGTAGGATCATCAGTAATCTGTTTTTCCACATAATTGGATTATACAGGTAACTGAAATACACAATTTAATTGCCATCCTTTCTCTAAGCACTTATGTAAGAATAGTTTTAAAACATTTTCTTAAAATCCATGTAGTTTAGCTTTTGATTTTGATAATTCAGTACACTTGTACTACTATTACATAGGCTGTGATTTGTTAATAAATATATTCTACTGGACTATTTGAGACTATAAACCCACTAATTATACATTTTTTTCTCTGTTTTCTTCTATCTCCTCCCTTGTTGTGATTTTAGACCAGTGAATATCTTGAGATGGCTGCTAGGAATATTCATTTTGAGAACAATCTTCAGGCATTGACTAAAACTGTCTCTATTACTGAAAGATGCAAAATTATTTTGGTACTGAAATATCCACCATATTATGTGTATTGTCATTGTAAGTTCATATGCACAATTTAAAATGCCCTTAAAGATTGTGCCAAGCTACATTCTCTATCATATTTGGCAGTAGCCATTTTCATACATCTTTGCCAGCCCTAAGTGTTACCATTTTTTAAATCTCTTATTATAGTCTATAGGCAAGTTTGAGAAGCAGCTAATAAAAAGAACTTTAATTTCTCAGATAATTGTATTTATGGATTGCCCTTTTCTTAAAGCAAGAAATATGTAAATTCTGAACTTGAAATGAAAAAAATTGTTCACTACAATCAAAATGAAATGCTTCATTCCACAGATACTTATTGAAAATTTCTATTAAATGTGAAACAAACACTGGGTTTATGTGGTAAAAAAGACAGGCAAAGTCCCACAGTCCTAAAATTTATGGAGGGAGATATAGATCTCCTTATAGATTTTAAATTCTAATGGTGAGATGAGTATAATAAACTAATAAATAGATTAATAATAACAAAATAGAATGGGTAGTTCATTACAATTCAAAACATATTTATCAAGTCTCTCTTTTGGACAGAATATTGAACAAAGCAGATAAAATTCTCCATCTTGTGGAGCTTGCATTCTAGTAATAATTACATAACATATAAAATTTAAAAGCTTGTAAGTGCTATGAAAATTAATTGATCAGAGTAAAGAGATTATGTGTCAGATGGAAGTAGGATTATAAGGATCATGCAGAGAATTGCTACAAGGACTGCTATCACAAATAATAAAGTATCTCTAAGGAATTGTCATAGCAGCTCAGATTTGAGTGACAGGCAAGTTACATCTACTTGAAGATGACTGGGAGTAACATTAGAGACAGGAAGAACATTTGTACAAAGTCTATAAGGCAGAAACTAACTTGCATGTTTGAGATGAGAGAGAAAATGCACTGGAGCCCAGAGAAGACCGAGTCACACACTGTTTAGGTCTAAGAGGAAGCACAGGCCAGATCATGCAAGGGTCTACCAACCTGGTTGAGGAAGGCATGTATAAAAGGAGTACAGTTACATTTATATTTACAATCATCTCCAGAACCCCTGTCTGTTAAACGAATTCCATATTTAAGAGCTTAACCATATGTGTTTGCATGTTTGTATGTGTTTCTGAAAGCACTCACTAATACCATAAATGAAAGAACAGGTACTGAGCTCACTTTGGCTCTTGGTTTCATTGAGTTTTTCATATGGTTGATTGATTTCTGTAGATCCAAACAAAAATGTTAGGAGGATGCCCAATTGATTTGTTCCACAATAGAGTAGTCAGGCAGCATAAAGTTAAAGAAAGGGGAAGTCATACAGGAAATAAGGTAATCAAGCCATGGTGTATCTGAGGGAAACACCACATGTCAAAAACAGTATCATGTGCACCAGTTGATTAGAATTCAATCTAGTGATTAGGTGTGTTTGGAAGATAAGTGTTTTTATATATAATCATTGCATTCAATTTATTTCTGATAACTATTTTATATTTTTATAACTCTTATTTTGCCAGAGTAAAATAAATAAAAAATTCTCTCAATTTTGCATTCTCATCATTCATTATGTTTGTAAATAAGATCCAAATTGAGCTGACAGTATACCATGCCATAAGGGAATAAAGGGAACTGAAATGAAGGGTCTTCAGAAACATCTGTCTATACTGGTAACTTCATGTATATTATCTAGTCTAGGTCAAAAAGTTCATACAGATACCCACCGAGTTCCCATCTATAGCCCCTTTTAAATCTGTGTTCTCATCCTACTCATCCTACTTCCTTGTCAGTCATTCATATATTGAGCACGTGATTTATCCTCAGTATAAATAAGTCAATTGGACATCAAGCTGCAGACGGGTCCTTTCTAAGGCTGTTCTCCAGTTCTCTGCGCTCTCCCCAGGTTCCAGCAGGGCTAGGAAACAGCCACAACTACATTTTCCTCTTAAATTTCTTTACCCTATCTGGATCTTTCTTTGAATGATTTTGTTTGCCCTCAGGAAATCAGCCCAAGAAAAAGGGACCCCTGACTCATTGTGTCCAATTTGCATGGTCCCTTCCTGACCGGCCTGCCCCTCAAGACATCTTTGTCCCTTTTCTAACCTCAGAAGAACTGGAAACGGTTCATCTGTCCACATGCGCCCACTTCCAAATCTATTATCTTTGTTCTGAATCTTTACATTCCCTTTGCTTTGGAAACTTAAACACCTTGAAAGTATATATATGTATGTATATTTTTGTTTGTTTGTTTGTTTGTTTGTTTTTGGAGGGGGGTGCCTTTTCACATCCCTCCCTTGAGGTAAAATACTTAGGTTCACAAGGCTGACAGCTGGGTTGGTGTTGGTGAAGAGATGTGCTATCAAGAACCAAGAGTCTCAAAGTCACATACAAGGTAAGCAAAAATCAGTTAGTTATTCAAGATTATTTTCTTGTCATACTGATCTATAACATGGCAGTATGAGATCCTACACTAGGACATAGCACGGAAAAGATTTGTTTTAAAGCAAGTCATATTTGCAAAGAATAAAGTATGTACTTTTGCATATCATTTAAATACACAGCAAACTTTGTCCATAAGACGTAGGAAACTTGGAAGTATTTTTTATACACAGAAAGTTTAATCATAAAGAATGACCACTATTAAATATATCTTTTTTTTCCCCTGTTTGCTACTCACTTCAGTGTAATATAATACTTTGGAAGAAATCTTATTCAAAATAATTTTAATTTGATTCACCTCCAGTGGAAGAAATATTTTGAGAAGAAAGCTAGATATGAATTTATTGAAAGAGGAATTTACTTTTATATCTAGGATGCTAGGTAGACTTCTTTTTAAAGAACATTTGACTGTAAAGATTCCTGCTTAAAAGAGAATGTTTCCATTTGAACTTTTAGTCTCTGTTAGCTTATGCTCCACAAACCAGTATTGAAAGTCTTTTGTATACAATCTAGTTAGATGTGTCTTTAATTTTATAAAAACACTTAAAATGGGTAAAGGAGCTAATTAAATAAATTTATATAGGGGAAGGATATGAAGTTTCCAGTTAAGTATAATTGATATCATAAATGTAATTTGAAAGGTCAACAAGTACTTTAAAACTGTTGAATCAAGTAGAGAGCAATTATCTCATGTAATTATATGTATTTAGCAAATGGCATATTCCTTTTACCATTATATTAAAATTTTTTAGCATATTTCACTATGTAAAATTCCCTGTACTATCTTTTAATTTTCCTGTAAATCTAAAACTGTTCTAAACATTAAAGTCCATTAAAGCATTTTAAAAAATGCTTCCTGAATAGATACTCTGATTCCTTCATACATGACTCTGTTCCTCAAAGGGAACACAGGGCATAAATCTATCAAGGGATTGAATTCAAGATATCATACCAAATCCTCGTAAAAATGTCAGTTCATCTCAACTCTATAAATTCAATTCAAAAACCCAAGAATATTGTTTCATGGATATTCACAAACTGATTCTAAAGTTTACATGCAAAGCTGGAAAACCCCGAATAGCCAACACAGTATTACAAGAACAAAGTTGGAAGACTGATACTACCTGACTTCAAGACTTACTGTAAAGCTATAGTAAGTAGCATAGTGTGGTACTGGTGACAGAATAAACAAGTATATCTATGGATAGAGTAGAGAAATAGACTCACAACAATATAATCAACTGATCTTTATCAAAGGAAACAAAGGCAATTCATGGAGAAAGGATAGTTTCTGAACAAAAGTTGTTGAAACAACTACACAGCCACATGAGAAAAAAAATCAATCTAGACAGAGATCTTACAACTTCTCCAAAAAATAAAGCAAAATGAATCATAAGACTAAATGTAAAATACAAAACTATAAATCTCCTAGAAGATAGGAAAGGAGAAAATCTAGGAGACCTTGGATTTGGTGATGACAGTTTAGATACAACACTAAAGGTATGATTCATGAAAGAAAAAATTAATGTTAGAGTTCATTATAATTAAAAAATTCTGTTCTGTGAAAGATACTGTTAAGTGGATGATAATACAAGCCAAACATTGGTAGAAAACCTTTGTAAAACATGCATTTGATGAAGGACTTGTGTTCAAAATATGCAAAAAAAAAAAAACACTTAAAAGAAGAAAGAGAAAACAATTTGATTAGAAAATGGGCAGAAGATCTGAACAGGCACTTCACCAAAGAAGATATAAAAATGGCAAATAAGCATATGAAAAGATGCTTAACACCATATGTCATTAAAGAATTGAAAATTTTTTAAAAAATGGATACTGCTATACACATACTGGAGTGGCTAAAATTCAAAACACTGGCAACACTAAACACTGAGGATGTCAAACAACAAGGACTCTCATTCATGGCTGGTGGGAATGCAAAATAGCAGAGACACTTTTTAAGATAACTTGGTAGTTTCCTGCAAAGCTAAATATACTCTTACCATAAAACCCAGCAATCATGCACTTTGGTATTTACTCAATTGTGTTGAAAACTTAAATCCACACAAAAACCTGCACACAGTTTACAGCAGCATTATTCATAACTGTCAAACTCTGGAAGTAACCAAGATAACCTTCAATATCTGAATGAATAAACAAGCTGACCTACATCCGTACAATGGAATATTATTCAACTACTAAAAGTAATAAGCTATCAAACCTTGAGAAACCGTAAGGAACCTTAACTGCATATGGCTAAGGAAAATAATCTGAAAAGGTTATGTACTGAATTATTCCAATTACATGAGATTTGGTAAAAGGTAAAACTATAGAAACAGTAAAAGGTAGCTAGGGGCTTAGGGAAAGGGAGGGAGGAATGTAAAAATGGAGGAGAGAGGATTTTTAGGATAGTGAAACCATTCGGTATGATTACATAATGGTGGATACATGACATTACACACTTGTCAAAACCTGTAGAACTGTACAGCACAAAGAAAGAACCCTAATGTAATACACTGAATTTAACTAACAATATCAATATCAGTTTATCAATTATAACAAATGTACCACACTAACGCAATATGCTCTTAGAAGAGAAAACTGTGAGGAGGCAGAGGAAGTAAACGGGGAAACACTCTGAATATTTTCTTTGCCAGAGTCCTGCTGCAGCAGGTCCAGGGGTCCCCAAAGGATGAACGGCGTCGGTGAGTGACTGAGGACACAGATACTAGCAGAGAGGCTAAGCTGGTCATTTTTGACAGAAACTTCAAGCAAAATATAGGGATTGGTTACATAAAGTCATCATAAAATCATCATAAAGCATGTGTCATTAGGTATTTTATGGCACAGTCTACTTCTCAGAATGTTCCCCTGCTTTTCCAACTATGAAAGGTCATCATGGTCTTTTCCTCAAGATTTTTCTGCTGCTCTTTTACTTTTAGATTCTAATCTCAGGTTAAATTTCTACAAGGCAAAACAATGTCTTCTAAATGTGTCTTAAAACTTGCTTTATCTAGGAGAGGTCATCTTAAAATTGGTCTCTCACCAAATCAGAGAACAGTGGTGAAGCTTAGAACCTCACACACACACACACACCCCTGTTTTGAGAGAAAGCTTCTGCATCCGTGGATGTTTTATTGCCCTTGTCTAGCTCGGATTAGCACATAGTCTACAGGCACACACCTGATCATCTACAATTGCTCTCTTACAACGCTAAACTATGTTTTCTAACTTTATCTTGCATCTACCTACCACTTCAGCATTTGATTAAAAATAAAAATAATAATAATAATAAAGGGAGAAATGTGGGATCCACATATAAATCA
The DNA here is from genome assembly GCF_040802235.1 of Manis javanica. Taxonomy (NCBI): domain Eukaryota; kingdom Metazoa; phylum Chordata; class Mammalia; order Pholidota; family Manidae; genus Manis; species Manis javanica. The sequence goes on from NC_133162.1 coordinate 61,576,001, forward strand.
AGTATAAAAATCAAACAAATATTCATATTTGACCTGATTGTTTATAGTTCATAATGCGTGCCAAAACCGAAAGTTTCTGTGATGACTGCCCTTGTACTGTTCACCATGTAAGAATTTATTCACTATGTAAGAATTTGTTCACCATGTAAGAACTTGTTTGTTATGCTTCAGAAGATTGGAGACTGATGAGAATTAGGCTTGAGATGGATTAATGATTGTGCATTGAGCATTGACTCCCCTATACAGAATTTTATTGTTGTTAACAACCATTTGATCAATAAATATGAGAGACGCCCTCTCAAAAAAAAAAAATTGGTCTCTCACCTAGACTCGCTGTGGGGGCATATTTTTTCTATAGTTACCTGAAACCATTTACAGTAGAATGAGCAGCAGTCATTCTGTTAATCTTGGCTGTAACAATGCTTACCGTAATCCCTATAGTAATGGTTCCTAAGGAGACTCCACCAAGATATTTGGCCTCTCTAAACAAGGCTCCCATCTGCTCTCTTGACCCATACCTTACGATGGTCATCTCTTATTTCCCCTGGGGGCCAAGTTGGCCTGAGAGTTATACCCTGAATTCACCTGAACCTTCTTTTATTTCCCAACCCAGGGATAATAACCCACCGGCCTAGGGAGAATGTGTAGGGTTTCATTTTCTCTTTAGTTGAGGGACTATCTTGACACAAGCTGGGTTTTTGTGATTGCTCTATGGTTCCTAACAGTCTTCTCCCCGGGGGCTTCCTTCATTGGCTCATTCTGAGGCTCTTCCCTAGGAATGGCCCCCAGGGGCATTTGCTGATTCATGGGGGCTGTTTGGACTAGGAGAATAGTCAAATTAAGCAATAGAAGAGATATCAGTAGCCTCCCCTTTGGAGGCCCGCTGTACAGTAGCCATTTATTAGCCTCCTGGGCTGTGCCATCAGGCAGGTGGTGTAGGTTGGCTCCCAGCATTTCTGGTTTTCTGTAAGCCACACACTGCTGCAGAAATAGTCCACTGATTTAAAAATAGTACATAAGTTTACATAGAGTTAGTGAGGAAAAAAGTGAGGTTACCATGATTTAAAGTTGGCCTTGTTTTTTTCTGGAGAAATATTTAACAGTAGCTATACAGAAGAAATGACAAACCAATTTCCAATTTCTTCTCAAAAGAAAAAAGAAAAAAAAACATAAATAAAAAAGAAGAAACAAAATACAGGATTAAGGAAGTGAAGACTCATATCCTTAGACATTTAACTCAAAAGAGACTGTGTCTGAAAGCTAAAGACACAACCATTTCATCCTATAGTAACATCAAATGTCATTTTTAGTGTAATTATTTTTCATTCATCTGCTCATTTATTCATTCTAAAATTTATTGAGCACCTACTAAGTGCTAAAGAATGTATTTTATACTGTGTGTTAGTCATTGAGTATGTTATAATTAAGTAGATGGACATGATCTCTGACCTCTAAGGGGCTAAACTACAGAACTCAGACAAGCATTGTAGTAGGGGCAAAAGGCATGGAGAAAAAACAATGAGTAGGTATAAATTAGCAAAGAATTACAAAGGAGCAAGCAGAAAAGATTCTAAGCATAAGGACCAGCTTTATGCCTAGCTATTCCTACAGGCAAGACAGAAGCTTATTTCAGGGAAAAACAAAAACAAAATATGTTAAAACACAGACTTCAGGGTGAAAGAGAGAGAGCAAATGTTGAAGAGCTGAGATGGTTGACATTTGAGCAAGAAATTCTCCGTTTCACCAAGGAACCTGGACTGTATAAGAAGAAGATCTATTAAGAGTTAGTTGCAGTAGTTTCTGTAGGAGATAATAGCAGGTGAAAGTATAGCAGAGGTGATGTTGATGGAAAGTAGTACAGTGATTAAAAAATGTTTAGGAGGAATGTGTTACAGAGCACAGTGATCAACGGGGTATGGACAGTTAGGATGAGAAATATAGCAAGAATAGCTCCAAGTTTCCCTCCTGGCACAATGCAGTGCTCTTCACTGACATGGGGTACAGGAAGATGGGATTATGTAGGTAGAAGATAAAGAGGAAATTGTCCTAGAAGTTCTGTTTGTTTATTTGTTTAAGCGTGGAAGTAAACAAACATATGAGTTGAAGATACAGATTTGGAGTTTATTAAAAGGCAAATAAAGTCACAAAAATGGATGAAATTACAATGACAGTCCCTTTTTGAGATGTAAGTAGTCTAACAATTAAAAGGAAATAACATAAAGGGATTTCAAAATTTTGAAATATGAATGACTTTTCTGGAATTTTTACTGGAAATCTTTTCAGGCCAGAAGCAAAAATATAAAAACAAAGCAACAAATCTACAAGACCTGAATGATTCAGGAAACCCTGATTTAACCAAAAAGGTAAGTCAAACTTACTTCTGCATAAGTTGATCCATTCTCTCTCAATGGATCTCGAATGAGCTTGAATAATGAAAAATCATTTTCAAATTGATAGTTCTATCATAAAGTGGTAGATATATATAAATTGGTAATTATCTGCAGTAGCTTTTCATATAATTAGAAATTTTAAGTTGTCTCAATTTAAGTATATTACTTCTTAGACATTATTTCAAAACCCCAATCAAATATTTTTTCATTTTATTTATTTATTTGTTTGTTTGTTTATTTTATTTATTTATTTATTTTGGTGTCATTAATATACAATTACATGAGCAACATTGTGGTTACTAGATTCCTCCATTATCAAGTCCCCATTACATACCCCAATATAGTCACTGTGCATCAACATAGTAAGATGCTATAGAGTCACTACTTGTCTTTGTGCTATACTGCCTTCCCTGTGCCCACCCCTACATTATAGCCCCAATCAAATCTTTAAAAGAAATAGAGTGGAATAAACGTTGCTTGAGAAAGCTCCACTATAATTTTCTATCACAAAGCTCTTTTATCTGAAGGACACTGAAGCTTAGTCCTGATTATAGAACTGTTTGTCACAAGATTACATTCTTAACCTTGTAACTAAAACAGATTAAATTGTTTCAGGTTCTCTTCTACGGAAGTCAGTGGCAGAGGGCTGGATTTACGATGCACTATTTTCTCTTCTTTTTACAAGCTTTGTCACAGGAATTAGGTGTTAGAATTTTATGGCCTCATATGTCCCCTGAAAGATAACACTAAACTGTATAACTTTGACCTTTTCCATGTTCTGTAATTTCACTGAATCTTCGATTCTTCCCTTCCTTTACAAGGGAGCTCACCAGCTGACAAGAGAGTAACAGACACAGAAGATGCCATTTGTAACTGATAAATGGCTGAAGGCAGCCAGACCAGGCCCACATTTCTCAGCATTCTTGGTTTTCTCAGGTTGGATTCTCATCCTCTACACAGTCATTGAAATGAAAACAAAACAGATCTCTAAAATAATTCATGAAGAAATTAATGCCAGGAGGAGGTATGGCTATTTCCCTTTATTCACCTAAGAATTTGTCAGCTAGATAAAATTAGTTAATTTAATCTATGAGCCACATAAAGTAACAGGGATAATTCCCTCACTGTTTCCATACACTTATAATATCATCAGCTATTATTTAAATAAATAGGTAGGTCCTGTCACCATTAAAAATGTGTTGTGTGGTTACCACGTGCCAGGCACTAAGGATTTAAAGAGTCTAAAGATAGTTCTGCTATTCCTTTGTATTTTATATCATGTAGAGATGCTGTCTGAAGATTGGACTACAAACAAAATTGACTTCAGTGACAGGATTCCTGATGAAGATGTAAAACTCCATATTCCCAAGAGTCATGGGCACATTCACTTGGTGTGGCGGCTCCATATTATATGTGCAATATACAGTCACCTGCTAGGTGTTTGGAGCATGTGACTGTTCTGCATTAAGAAGCTGAACCAGAGGAGAGCCAAAGAGCCTTCTCACTCTCTGGATTCTTTGATTCATTGTTCTCAAGATGCACCACTCACCAAAGCTACTTGCTGTTTATCTACATTTTATTTATTGTTCTAGAATAAAAAATTTTTAGATTACACATTTGCATTCCAGGTAAATATATCTACAAAGGCTAATAAACACATCACTGTACTCTTTAAATTAAAGAAAACACTGACAATAATAAAATGATTCATCCAGTTCATTTCAATTTCAACAATTTCTTCTAATGAATCCATAAATTGAAAGTAGGGGCAAAGTAACTCTTGGTTTTCTTTACCAAAACTGCCTGCATGAACTAAACCAGAGTAATACGTTTGGTTTAAAAGCCTCAAAGATGAAAAGAAATATTTAACATTTAGCCTTTGTTATTCCCTAATCAGAAGGAAGAAAAAGAATCAGAGAACATATGAATAAAGTTTGTGAAGACTTTAAGTGAAATTTATTAATCCCCCTTCCTATTCAGTATACATCAAAATGAAAAATATATCTCAATGTTCCATGATTGCTGTGTCTTATAAACCAAATGCATAAAATCTTCATATTTCAGGTGTTATTTTGGTACATCTTTTAATGTTATAATTGGGTCTCTGTTTAAAAGTAAGAGACAAATAAGAGCAAAAACACTTTATTCAATGATAATTACCCAAAGTCAATGGTCTTAGAAAACAGATCTTTTCTTCTCCTCCAGACCTGTCATCTTTCAAAATTTCCTGTTCAAAATGTCATAGGTTCTCTTTCCTATGATTCACCCTAATGCAGATTTATGCCTGAGACCTATTTCTTTCACTTTGTTGTTTTTTATTTTACTTTCCATGATTAATGTTTATTAGTTTTATATATCTTTCCTTGTTAGAATCAAGTTCACTGATTTATAAATTAGTAAATACTTTAAGGCTTAACTCCCCTCTCTGTCTCTAACCAGATTAGATGATAGGTAGACAAGATAAATGACAGAAAGGTACATGGAAGATAGATGACAGATAAGTAGGTAGATAGATAGATAGATAGATACATAGATACATAGATAGATAGATACATAGATACATAGATAGATAGATAGATAGATACATAGATACATAGATACATAGATACATAGATAGATACATTGATAGATAGATATACAGATTAATATATTGCTCTCTTCTAGTTATTAAGTGCCTCCCTTCTGATCCCGTTCTCCTAGATCTTGTCGGGGAATTGCTGAAGGACATTACACAGGCATGATATTTTTTGATTCATTATTATTAGAAAAATAAACCTCTCTTATTTTTACTGAGTACAAAAAAAAATGGGATAAACATAAATTTGTCAAATAATAGATATTATGAACACACTCCTCTTTCCCCCACCTGGAATATTCTTTTCCTCTTCTGGCCCTGCCCCTTGGTCCAACACCCTTCTGGCATCAACTGAAATATCATTTCTCTCATGTAGCCTTCCTCATTCCTAGATATAGTTAACTGATCCAGCAAAATATTAGGAAAAAATACCTACGTGATGTTTCCCTTGTGGCATTTATTGGAGTTGATTGTCATTACTGTTGAATCATCATTTCTTTAGCAATAGGCTGAGCAAGAGAGGTGATTCTATCTTGATCAACATATACATAGAGCCTAGCACCACTCTTTGTTCAATAAAGCATGAGCAAATGAATAAATATGAAGACTAATGTCAGTCTTATAAAATGATGAGAATCTCTTAACGAAAATCAATATTTTATCAACTGACACATTTAACAAACATGATAGGATGACTGGAAACAATTAGGTTTTTAGCATTATGCTGATGTGATCGAACAGGAGGGGCTGTCACTGAAATGTTTAATCATTGTGGTGAGCTATTGCTAGCCCAGGCGGCTCTCCAGTAGTTTGGTTTATATTTCTAACTTTTCTTCACTCTCAGGGCTTCCTTGAATTAGAAGAACCAAATCTTGAAGCAATTGTTTTTTTTAAAGGATTCTTGAGAACTCTAACATTTAAAAAAAAATTATTTGAGAATCAATTCCAAGATTCCATAAAAATGGGCTTTCACATGGCATTTTGCTTATAATTTCAGAGCATTAACAAAGCCTATCTGTGCCATATAGTGAGCACAGGCTGGCCATTTAGAAAGGTGAGGACAATTTTGCAATTGAGGACACACTAAACTTTAACTATAGAACTATCATCACCTTACCTCTATACCTTGACCCTATTAGAATAATCACTGGTGAGGACTCCAAAGTAATTCATTTCTCAGTTAATTGACCACCAAAGTTGTAACAAAGAATCCTTGTACTGTGTCTGTAAGAATATTCTAGTGCAAATTGTAAATTGTGTCAGCATGCTTAGAAAAGGGTGCTAATGATAATTGTGATTTACCAGTAAAACCTAGTTATCTGGTACCAGACAAACCCCTACATTTGACAGCTTGCTTACACTGAAATTCAGAAGGTAAACCATTGATAAGAGAAGTATATCTATATTCAAACTTTTCTAAATCCACAGACAAGACTTTATTTTTATCATTCTCAGATGCTTCCTCTGAGAGAAATATGTTCTTGGGAGAGAAAGCTTATATGATAGCAAATACTTCAAATTGAAGATTTACTAACATATCCTTAAATTCTTCATATATTTGCATATTCATGAGTTATACTTGTTAAGATACATGTATATGTTGACTTTATAGCTAAATATGGGCAATGAATTATATGAGTACTGCCATGGTACAGGGACATTAAACTCTTTAAACATATTATTTCTCATTCTACACTTACTATTTCTAATTTCAAGTTTTCTCCCACAAGCTTAGCATACTATGATTCTGTAAATTAGCAAAGTGAGTAAGAAATATAGTCATCCAGATGGAAGAGAATGTAGTTTTGCCAAGTCCTTTACTGAGTGCCTCTAAGGGCAAAGAAGAATAAATTAGTATCCTGAGCTCCAGAAGGCAGAGCCTAAAACATCTATGGGAGAAATCGAATGCACATAGTTTATCTTATAAAGTTATACCTATTTTGCATTTTATTGTATACATCTATATGACACTACCAGACAGATGAAAGATATAGTAACCTGAATATTTGTTACACTGAGCTCATTAATAATTCTGTACTCCTTAAAATCAACATGCAATAATCACATTCAGCACATATCTAGAGAAGCTGAGTTCTGCTTGAGGCAAAAGTGGAGAAGGAGGGACTGTGGTCATAGCACATAGAGCAAGGGTTACTTTCTTGTGTCCAGAGCATTAACTCTGAATCCAAACTTTAATTTCCCCATCTGGCAAAACAAATCTCTGTCTGATAACAAATGGGCATTAACCACACTAGAAGACAATTTAGCTACTACCTCTAATACAAACATGCCCTTTGGTATTCTGTTAACATTCTTTTCCTGAATAACTACCTTATTCCATATTTCCTGTAATACTTCAACATCCCTATAAATTGGCATACCAGGGATGTATGCAACTGACTGCCATTTATTCATTCTTTATTTTAACAAGGTGGTCCATTTTTGTTCTATTGCATTTTGGACACCCTGAAAAAGTTTTCTCTTACCCCCACAGACATTTAAGCTTCAATTTAAGGAGTACAGAAAAAATGGGATCCCAGTTATTTTGCAAAGGAATAGAGTGAGCCAATGACACATGAATCACTTATTTAGAGTTACACCATCATACTGGAAATAGAGTTCATGAGCTATTAAGTGATTGTTTTTTCCTAGGAACAAGTTAAAAGTGCCCAAATCTTTCATTTTAGTAATATGGATATTAGGAAGTCAAGAGGGACCACAAAGAGCCAGAAACTATTAAGAGTTAATTTATTGTAAGTCAGTTAAAATACAGCAGTGCTCCCCTCCTTATCCATAGGGGATATGTCCCAAGAACCTCAGCAGGTGCCTGAAGCAGCAGATAGGAACAAGCTATGTATGTTTTTTCCTATACATACCAACCAAAGATAAAGTTTAATTTATAAATAAGGTACAAAAAGAGATCAACAACAGTAACTAGTGATGAAATAGAACAATTATAACAACATATTACAATAAAAACTAGGTGAATATGGTGGTGTCTCTCTCAAAATATCTTACAGTACTGTACTCACTTGTCTTCTTGCAATGATGTGAGATAATAAAATGCCTGCATGATGAGATGAAATGAGGTGAATGCTGTCGGTATTGTGATGTATCCTTTGGCTACAATTGACCTTCAAGATATGTCAGAAGAGGGATCATTTGCTCCTGGACCACTGTTGACCACAGGTAAGCAAAACCACAAAAAGTAGAACCACAGATAAAGAGGGACAATTGCATGTCCTTGGCTCTACCTCCTGCCATGTCAAGACACTGTCAAAAAGGTCAGATTTTGTCACTTGTTTTCAGATATTGTAGATGTTTTTGGTTGCTTTGTGATTTTTCTTACTAGTGCTTTCTCATATTCTTTATCATCTGATTTATGTTTCCAGTAACCTCATCAATGTTAAGATCAGCTAATAATTATTTTAGAAATACTTTTTTCCTTCTGTATTTCATCTTCTCTTCTATATTTCTCCTATATTCATCTAATAATGCAAAATATGTTATTTATAAAATTTAAAATTACTGAAATTGCTGGGTGAAATACTTCATGAAAAGCTTTGTTCTTTAGCAGATTATCTTTGATTTCTAAGGTATTTGATTTTGTGTCTGTATTTTTCTTTGGTGTGTAACCCAAATGTCTCATGGGACATACTTATCCTTAAAAAAATTATTCATTGTTTACCAGAAATTCATATTTAACTGAGCAACCTGTATTTTTAGCTCATAATCTTATGTTAATTTGCTTTGGTCCTAAATATATGTATGATTAAACCAGCTCTTCAAGAACAGTAGTAAAATTTTTAAGTAGTAAAATTATTTATACCTCTTATACAGATACAGAAATATATTCACAATTTGTAGCAATTATTTTTCTACTAATTTTGTGTAGCAATAAAAGGATCAGTTAAGAAGTATGAACAAAGGGCAGTGGTTGCTTTTGATTTTCTATATCTCCTTTGAGTACTGATACTAACTTGCTTCCCTACTCTTAACTTAAATCTCTTTAATAATTATAAGACAATTCAGAATATCTATTTCATATAGGTGAGTTATGTTTGTGATTTTTTAAAGACTTTTTATCTGTTTCATTAAAATTGTTGCATTTACATGTATAGTTTTCTGCAGTATTACTTTTTTTTTTTTTGATAGCTGGAGGAAAGTGAGTGATAGTTTGGTTTTATTCCTGATTGGTAATTTGTATCTTCTGACCTTTTATCTTTGTAAGTCTTACTAGAGGTTTATCAATTTTATTGATCTTTTCAAAGGGCCATCTTTTGTTTCATTGATTCTCTTGTGTGTTTTTCTGTTTTCCATTTTTTTTCATTTTTGTTCCTTTCTTTCCTTCAGCATTCTTTGGGCTTATTTTGCTCTTCTTTTTCTAATTTCTTAAGGTAGAAGCTCAGATATTTTCTAATATAAGCATTTAAATGCAATGACTTTACTGCTAATCCCAGCTTTAGCTGTTTTCTACCAAATTTAACATGCCATATTTTCACTGTTGTGGAGTTCAAAACACTTTCTAATTTCCTTTGAGAATTTATTTATTTTCAACAAACATATTATACTGAAGTACATAGCTTAATTTTTAAGTATTTGGAGATGTTCTGTTATTTATTTTTAGTTTATTTCCATAATGGTCCAAGAACATACTTTGTATGATTTCAATCCTTTAATATTTTTCAAGGTTTGTTTCATGACCTAGGATACGATCTACCTTGGTGAATATCCCAAGTACACTTGGAAAGAATATTCGGCTGTTCATGTGTAGTTTTCTAAAAATTCAATTAGATCCAGTTGGTTGATAATGGTTTTGTTCTTCCATTTCCTTGCTGATTTTCTGTCAGTTCTATTACTGAAAGACGAGTGTTAAATCTCCAACTAAAACTGAGGATTATTCTATTGCCCTTTCTTTCTGTCATTTTAAAAAATGCATTTTAAAGCTGTTTATATGTTATTCTTTGAATTGTTATGTCTTCTAGGCAAACTGATTATTTTATCACTATATAATATATCTTTTTATACCTGAAAATTTTCTTTGTTCTGAAGTCTAATCGGCCTGATATTAATAGAGTCACTTCTGCTTTTTGATTAGAGTTTAATGGTATATTTCTCCCCATTTTTCTTCTTGCCACCTACTTATTACATTATACATATAGTGAGTTTCTTGTATTACATTCTATATATAAAGTGAGTTTTCTTGTATAATTGGGTATTATTTTATTATCCAATCATAGAGTGTCTGGTTTTTAAGTAGCATGTTAAGCTAATTTTTATTTTAACAGATTATTGGTATGTTTGGCTTTAGGTACACCATAATCTTTGTTTTTTGCTTGTTCTGTTATTTTTTAAAAATTAATATTTCCCCTTCCAGTCTCAGTTATTGAAACAACTTTTAGTATTCCATACTGACATATCTGTTGTGTTTCGATTATATCTCTTTGGGTACCCATAGATGAGTTTAAGAAAGAAAGTCAACTCTCAAGCTTAGGCTAGCCTTTGCTACACTGTTTACTGTGATACTATCCTAGAATTTCTAATGTCTCAGCAATCTTCCTGTCCCATATTTTAGCTTGGCTAATTAACCAGATTCACAGCTTGATCCAATTTTTCTATAGGGCTATCAGGACAACTGCACCACTATGAGCCAGAGTTGGAATGCACCATGGAAATGAGAAACACAGCACTTTTGTGTCCCGGGCAAAGCCCTTAAGTTCAGTTAGAAAGTAGACTTCACTGGAAGAAAGTGGTCTGCTGGTCAGCTGTGGTTCCTAAGAAAAAACTTGCTCTGTGACAGTCATTGGTCAGGAAGAAAAATAGCCCAAAAGACCCTATTGAAGGCCAATGCCCATGAAATGAGGACTACTGTGCAGAAAAGAAACAAGGCTACCAGAGAAGTGAGAAATCACCTTGGAATGAAAATATCCAAAGAGAATTTAGACATGCTGACTATTTGAGATAGTATTGGCCAAAAGAAATAAAAGCCTCATAACATGGTTAAATGTAAATATTTTTAATTAAAATATTCAATGAATATGTGATAAGTGTAAAATATAATCCTAAGCAACAAAATCTAGTCCTGGTTTTCCAGAATTTTTTGAGATCCAGTAATTATTACTTTTTCATAGTTGTTGGAAACTCTCCTGACAATAAGGATAATTCACCATCTGTGTCAAAAGTAAATTGGGAAATGTTTCAAAATATCTCAAAATTAAAGGACTTCATGGTGTCATTTCAGATTCTAAATAGATGATCAAAGAGTAATGATGGCTTTTGGAGAAACAAGGTCACAAGGATTCCCTCTGAGGAAGTATTGTGGGTTAAGCAGATATTAAGGGGACTTGGAAAAAATTCTAGTGGAAAATCTCCAAGTAAATTTGAGAACAAAGAAAAGATTAAAGAAATATTTGAAAGGTGGAATTCAAGGGAAATATTATACTTTATGAAGGATATTATTAAGCTTCCAGAGGGGAGAGAGCCATACATGAAGCTGACCCAAGCTGAGAAAAGCACAAGTGTGCAGTCTCTTCAACACTGCAGTTCCAGAAGGTGGGTGACCACCACTGCCTTCAGAAAGCCGGAGCTGTTTCACAGAAACAGATGCCTGAAGAGACTTTGGGGAAAAAAGAGCAGAAAGCAGTAGAAATTAAAATATGGTAGTGCAGGATTAAAGAACCAGAGGGGGGAAAAAGCTCATTAAAGTCTCAAGAAACTCTTGTATTTCAAAAATACAGTCCACGGCTACCACATTACTTCTTGTGCTTCAGAAAGACCTCTTTCTGAAGAGAGATACCAGCTACCAACCTAGAGATACATATTAAGACAAATAAGCCAAAACATGGTTCTGCCTCAAAGGCAAGCTCCTAGATTTTTATGAAGTATTTTCAGAGAAAGAGACCTAAGCCAAGGGACTGCAGTTTTTTTCCACTATGAATGACGTGCCTCCCAGCAACTTTGTCTTCCTTCTTAATGACAAACCTGGAGCTGTGGTTTAAAAAGTAGGCCTCTGAAAAACCAGTCCAGAAGATCTCCCCTGGACTCGGAACCTGGGGCAGCCATATCATCTCTTTGACTCGGGAAAATGGTGTATACCGCAGACCTTTGCATACATGTCCATTATTAAACTTCCATAGGAGGCAGCCATCCCTACCTGATTAATTTGGACCACCTCCTCAGCTATGGTTATCTTAGAGATCTCCACCCCTTCCTCCACCTCCAGTTCTGAACGGGCATTATCTTTTTGAGGCCTCACTCAGGCCTTCACCTCAAATAAGCGGTTTGTCCTTCAATCTTGGAGTATGTATACATAGATATATACCTTAGAAATTTAACTCTGAATTTTGTTGTTTCCGTAAAAGAGAAAGTATTCCTCACACATGAAGACCACTTTAAGCTTTGTAAACCTACAGAGAATTACCTATTAAAATTTATATCCTGTAGCTCCTTCAGATAGAGAACATCAAAATTATAATAAATACACTTTTAAATATGTTTTAGTGTCATGTATTTAAATTTTCTATTGCCTTAAAAAAATGATTGCAATCCATACATTAACTGAGAAACTGAAGTTGTTTCTTTGAACACTAAGTGAAGCTACATAGTTTCTAACATAGCTTTTGCCATATCAAGAAGCTGTTTTGCATTGAGCATGCAGATTTTGATTTGCTATGTATACCTCAGATTAGTGGCTGTTATCTGATTTTCTGGCTAACAAATAATCTCGACTATGTATTTACTATAGATATATTACTTTCTGCTCTTGCCTTAAGAGTAGATTAGAATAAATAAAAGATAGTTGTCTTCTGAACTATATTCACTTGCTGCTACAAGTTAGTGTACAAAGCCTCAAATGGTGAAATGGTAGACATAAAGAGCAAATAAATGATTCTTTAATCACCTCATTGTAAATGTTTACAAGAAAGAGCATTGCAAGACTGCTCTGTGAACTTGTTCCCTTTACTGTAATCTCCAGCAAAATTATCATTAAATGCTTTGCTAAACTGCTCCATTTACAAAACATGTTCTTATATTACTGCCATTTCTTAATTTGATGGAGCCATACATCCCTGGATATATGCTGAGACAGAGCCTATCTGTGTTACTATAGCTATATGACAAAATTATCAGGTAGTTTGTACCCTAACCATTGTAACATCTAAGGGAAAGTGCTTCTTTGAGCTTTTCTGAGTCAGGCCACAGAATAAGAAAATGGCAACTTTGAAAATAATCTTTGGACTCCTTAAGGGTATAGACAATATTGTTCTATTGTAAATATTCATTTGTTAAAATAAACAAAAGCAAAACCGTGCAAAGAACACTGTAGGTATTAAGGTTTAACTTACATCTCTACCAGATGCAATACCAAATTCTGCTTGAGGACATATGCATATGATACTCTATGATTCTCCTCTATCATTTTTACTCAGATATAATTTACTCTGATATCACTGGAGCATTTTGTTGGTAGAACAGATGAAAAGGACCTATATACATAATATCTAAGAGCTAGTAAGATTTTGTATGCTTACTATGGAGAAGAATTTCTTTTAACTTAAATGTAAATTTACCTTATTATTTTTAGAAATATTTTCTTTCAAACTTTCTAAATTTTTTATAAACTCTTTAAATAAAGCAAATCTGGTTATATTGTTCCTAAATGTAAAGGTGTAAATTTGAAAACCATTATCTATTTCAAGCTAGTAGTTTTCAGGGTATTTTATCTATGTAAAGGGTCACTTAAACATTTACTATGAACATCTACCACAGTTTCTTTGGGTTAGCGATAACCCAGGTGCTATGGTTTTTCTAGAAAAAAGATACATATATTTGATAAAATCTGAATGTGGCCTAAACAGGCCTAAACTCACTGCAGACAAAGCAATTTATAAGAATTATTGTCTGGGTGGGATCTGGAAAACCTGTTTTCCAGGATTCGTGAAGGAAGGAGTTTTGTACAGGGAACTAAGTGCTTACAAACTGTTGTAAGGGATGGAGAAGCAGAATTCAGGGAAGGTCGTCCCCAACTCAGGTTTGCCTCCTAGGCCTTCCAGGTAATGGGATACAAGGATCAGAGATGCCTGCAGCCCCAAGAGGGGTAATTTTCACCAAAATCACCAAGGCCATTGCAAATCTGTGTATCTGCCAAACTTTAACGTGTATCGCCTGGCTGTAGGAGGAGGAAGATAGCTTCTATTTCTCTTCTGTCTTTCAATTCTCTCACAAGTAGTTTCCCATTGGAGCAATTTGTTTCACAGACATTCAGCCCCTTCAATAGTGGGGAAATTTAAAAAGTGAATGGAGATCAAATGATTAGTAACACTAAGGGAACAGGTATCAAGTTCTTAACACAAACTTGACAAATAGTAAGGGATGAAAACAATAGTATAATGGTGACTTTTTGTCCTCAGATCTCTATGTGTTAAAAAAAAATGATTTTTTTGACCTACCCGGCTAATTCTAAGGGTAGGATTATGGTCTTCTGAAACTTTACATAATTGTAATTATTTAACTGCGTGGAATCAGCAATCTGAAAATCACTTCTAATTCTAGTTCTGTCACTTAGCTTGATAAACACTTTTACTGTAGGACCTTTTCATTTGTTCCACATTCATTCTTCTCTCCCAAAATTAAGCACATGTTTTCTGTATAGTATGTGTTCAGTAAATTGAATTCCAAACTAATGTTGTGCCCCTTCTGTAGAGGGACAGAGGAACAAACACAGAATGCTTGAAACCTCAGGGTGACTTATAGTAGGCTGGGTATAAACAACAGTTAATTGGGATATTTTTCAGATAATCTGAACAATTTAAATACATTTGCAAGAATATCTCAGTTAAAAGTTACTTTTTTTTCTGTCTAGCTTGAGAGGGAATTACTTCAGTTCTTCTTTCTTCTTTGTAGAAAATGTCTTTGTGTCTATACCCAGAAAGAAGTCAATTCACGCTAGTTTTTAATGCAATTTTTAGAAACAAATCCTTTGCTCTTCACTTTAAACTTTGCAAATTCAATAGTGCTCTGCTCATGGTTTTAGGAGGCTTTATTAAAGAAATAATAAAAAAATCAATAAGGAGTTTGATATGAAAAGAAAGGTGGTTTGGCCCATACCTCACTACTACCACTTTAACTTGCTTATGTTATTTTTTATGGTAGTTCAAATTTTTTATACAGATGAATGAATTTTGGGCAGGTATATAGATTTCATGTATGCCAAGAATGACAAACTGTCTTGTGCAACAGAGAAATTTATCTACATCTTGTTGTCAAGATTAGTTACAATAATTACTGATGCAAATAAAAGGGAAGTTAGCATAAAAAATAGAACATAATAACTTGCAAACAGTTACATAAATTGCAGTAAGGGTCTGAATTGGTAATGTGGCTAAAGCAGTCTTGACAGGAATATGTTTAGGTTGTATTAATCATTGGAATTCTCTGGAAAATAAATGGCTACATTTTAATTGCCATGTCTAAAAAACAACATTTGAAGGTAATTACAAGGTTTATGCCTAATAGTAGGACTTAAATTTTACTTATAGATGAAAATCAGCCAAGAAAGAGAAAAATTTCTTGCTGAACTAGAAATTATTTTAATTACCACATAGGCATTTCACATAAATCAATATAAGGGATCAATAAATGTACCAGAAAGTAAAGAACTAATTTGTCTTGTGCTATTTTACCCACCCCATGTAAAACAAACTGCAAATGCATAACATTTTTACTAGTTAAAAATCTGTAAGGATGTTTATCAGTAGAGACAGGGCTTACCTATTCAATCTGTGACTTATTTCACTAGCATAACATCCTCTGGGTTCATCCATGTTGTCACATGTGGCAAGATATTATTTTTTATGGCTGAATGAAAGGCATATGTTTTACGCACATCTTTTCAGATAAGAAAATTAGGCTATAAATCTAGGACCCAAATAGATTCTAAATCTATTCTGATTGTAATTGACAATAAGAACAACGTTTTACCTTATAATCACCTGTGGCAGCTAACTTCCCAGATGGTACCCAATGATCACTGCGTCCTGGTATTTTCAGCATCCCGTAGTCTTTCCCACATTAAATAGAAATGACTTTTCTAACTACAAGGAAATGATGTAATTGATGGCATGTGCTGTCCAAAGCTGACTCATAAAAGACATCAGGGCTTCTGTCTTATTCTCTTTTGGTCACTTGCTGTGGGAGAAGCCAGCTACAATGTCATAAGGCACAGGTCTCCTGTGAGGCCACATGATGAGCCATCTTGGGAGCAGATCATCCAGTCTGAGTCAAGCCAGTAAATGACTCTAGTCCTGGCCAGCATCTTGACTGCAATCTCATGAGAGACTCTGTGGTAGAACCACCCACCTAAACATCCCTAAATTCCTGACTGAATGGTGAGTTAATAAATTCTGACTCTTTTAAGCCACTATTCATCAATCCTAGTCTTTTGTATTAAAATTATTCTGTCTATGACTCATAAAAATGCATTATTCTATGGACTGATCAGCATAATCATGACCAGTTCACAAAAATAATCAGACAAATGCAGCCACACTTGTCTTGTTTCAAGTCATTTGGTAAACTTGAGCCACTTCCATAAAGAAATTGTGAATATTCATGGTGGCCATTTGTATCATTTGTTTATGAAACTGTGATGTCACATTAAATTTCCAATGAAGTCTGAAACTAAAAGAAAAATGTTTACTTCCTGAAGGATAGAATATGCTCCTGGCTAGAGTCAATTTATGTGATGATACTTTTGGACGAAGAGTCATGTCTCAGGTGTCTGGGTTTTAAAACTACAGAACTGTTATCTAACATGTGACATTGGCAATATCTAATTATATCACTAAAAACTATATAGAAGAGAGAACAAGTCATTAGACCAAACTGATACAGTTGCATCTATACTCTAGTTTGGAGAAATCATTTAAGCCCTGAATTTTGGTGGTCTCTTCTATAAATTAGTGTGATATATGTCAGTTTCAAATGGCGGTTAAAGATAACAACCATTAAGAATATTTAGGAATAGTTGTTATATCAACTATTTGTATAGCATCTTTTTGAAATACCGACAATTTGTTTTTTCTTCTTGTGTTCCCACCTTCCCCTTTTCTAACATTGAAACACTGCCTCAAGGGAAGACTCTGATGGAGAAGATCACAGAGAACATCTGGATTCTCCTTATATTTGTTTTCAAATCCCTAAGCTCTTGTGAAAATTGAGAAATTCACTGTGTAAACAAAATGTTGTGAGAATCATAACCAGATATGATTTCTCTCCAAGACTAGAGAAAATTCTCAGAATTGAGTATGGAGAGATGAAGAGACACTAATAAGAGACCAGTGGACCCAGGAGAAGAGAGTCCTGCACCCCGACTGATGCCAGGGTGGTAGGAGACCACCAGTAAAGATGGAAGAACCTGAGAGAAAGGAGACTTTCAGAAAGAATGGCTTCATGATGCCTCTGCTTACCCTCGGGTAGAACCACCAATGACATTGGAGAATGAGGTATTTGCAGTTGGTTTTATGGGGATGGAGCTGAGTGAGCCTCAGTAGGAGTATAAGTTGTATTACAAAATATCTATCATTATCTACAAAAATAAAGATATTATATTTTCCAAATATCCTTGTTTATTGTGAATTATAATCCATACTTTTGGGAATAATGACAACAGACAGACCAATGATATTGATGGAATGCTTACTAAATACCAATATGAAGTTCAGGGCATTACTCTTATTCTCATTTACAAATAAAGAAGTAATGGTATAGAACAGTTCAGTTACTAGTTCAGCATTACAGTTAATATGTGCCTGGCACACAGTGAGAGAGAGAGGGTGGGTCTGAGTTCTTTATTCTTATAGTTATTTTAGTATCTCAGTGTTATTCAATTTTAGAGTTAAGAGGAAATTAGACATAAATTGTCTAGTTAGAATATCAGTTCATAATGATTTGAGCCTCAGTTGGGGGCCTACATGAAATTAACTTTCCTACATTGGTATAGTATTTCTGAATTAAGATTATGATCTTCTCTCTATGTGAACATGCCAGGAGCTTGAAGGTTATTCCTTTGAAGATACCATGGTGAATTCCCCTTGCTCAGAAACATCTGTTGTTGGATTGAAATCAGTTTCTGTGTAACTTTCATCTACTAGTTAAGTTCTATTATGAGGAATAACTCAGTGGAGATCTATTCATTTTTCTATATGCCACTTATTCACATATTTAATTACTCCCCTGCTTTCCTCAAAAGACAAGGCTTTAGGACCTATCCTTTTCTTGGCCCCGATATTTTGGAGATGTCTTGGTTGTTGCTGTTTTGTTTTGTTTTTACATTACACTAAAACACAGTATCTTAAATGACATAAAACTGGCACAAAGCATTATATGAGCATAATTTTGATATAAATTTCAGCCATATTAATGCCTTCTGAGGCAATATTTCACTGTTATAAAGTGGGTTATGCTGTCAGCTAATACTAAATTATGGCAAATCAATACTTGTACCATACTTTTTCAATAATCAGAATGATCAAGTCATGCTGCCCCTTTTGAATACTTGAGCACTGCATTGTTTTTAGCCTACCTATAAGATTTTACAGTAAGCAAGTGACCAGCAATCAATCACAACCTCTGAGAATGAGAAGAATTTACTCTTGGAAAGACAAAGTGGCATATGGTAAAACACATGCACCTTAAGTGAGACTTTGGGTTGAATCCCAAGTCCACCCTTAACAAATATTGTAAATGTGAGACAATTACTTCATGCCATCTCTTTTCTATACAATGGGGATAATAAAGGCCACCTCATATGTTATTTAAATATTTCTATATTTAAATATTTAAATATGTTAAAACATTTTTTAAAAAAGAAGTTTGAGATCATTTTTCTTTGCGCTTAAAAAAGTCCATAGGCTTGGTTTCCCTCCGAGTGAATACAAGCCTCTCTAGAAAGAAATATCAAATGTAAATTCTGCCAAATGTAGACTACACTTGATATTTGGCATAAAAAATACTAGAAATCATTTTTTGGTCTTATGTTCCTCACTCAACTCAACTATTAAGAATAGCTAGTCATTATTTTGCTTATATCAGTGACTAGACATTTAGCTGAATGTTCTGTTTTACTTTAAAATTCATTTCAATCTTTTAAGAAAAAAAATTTATTCCCTCTTACTGGATGAGGAGACTGAAACTCTAATAATTTAAGTCACTTGGAAAAAGGCACAACTATTAAGTGGCAGTCAACGATGCTCAGCCTAATTTATAAATGGCTGAGTTTAGCCAGAAGATCAGCTATTGATGATGTGAGTCTCAGTCTGGGAGCTGGTAGAAAAGTTATCCCAGGACTCCTGGGAAGGCCAGAGCATGCTTGTTCCAGTTCCTGCTATGGGCCTGCTCAGTTTCAGTCTGGAACTCCTCCATTTTTCTAGGTCATGAAAATATCTTAATCTAGGCTGGTGATATAATCTTTCTGATGACCTTTAATAATCTCTGTCTCTTCAAAATGCTCAGGGTGAAGAAGAAAAATCATGAAATACCAGTGGAGTGGTATAGATTTGGAGCAGCAGTTCACTGAAACACAATTTCTGTCCTATTTTAATTTTTAGGGGCTTTTAATATATCAAATTTTCTTAATTAGGCTACCTAAAGCTCCTTTAATTTTTAGTACAATGAAGACTGTTTTGCTTCTAATTTTCACAAATTACAGATTATCTTTCTTCATAAATTATTTTATTGATAATTTTTAACTTTGGATCTCTTCATCCTTAAAAAAGAGAGTTTTGAAATAAATCTTTCTTGTGGTTATACAGTTGAGGGATTTGGAAATGACAGTATTCACATCTCCTATCACCTACAGAAATATTTAAATATTGCAAATCCAATTTAGTTTACATTTCTTTTTGTTTGGTATTTCCATTATATATAAACCTGAGTCTTTTGGTGATGTTGACATTTATTTATTGCTTTTGAATTTATGTTTAGCTATTAAAAATTCCCGTGTGGTCTCCTCTTTCTTAATTCTTAACTGCTTCCACTATTATATATATCAAGCCACCCTAGGAAGAATTTGTTTTATTCATTTTTAAAATCTTGTGGTAAGAAGATATAGAACTGGAATTTAATGGCTCAACGTAAGTAGAAGGCAAAGGCACAATCTCCTAATCTTCTAATGTGAAGGCTAATTATGTGGAGGCTGATGGCCAGATGTCTTCTCTTCCCCTTAGGCACAGAACAAGTATAAGTAGGTTTAAACTCAACATGGGGGATTCAGAAAATCACACTCAAAAAGTTATTAGGCATTCAGACTATTCTGAGGTGACTGCATTTAAAGTTCACAAAAATAGAGCCACCAACACTTTCCTGCTACTCCTCACTTAAAGGATAGTCTACATTCAACATGAGATAAAATAGAAGAGTTGATTTTTAATAAAATGTGTGTTGTTTAGTAAAAGGGTTACTGGGACTTTCTAAATATAGTTCATGATACAATATACTGGCTCAAATTTTAATGAATCTGGTATTTATTGAGTTACTATTTACTTAATTTTATGCTAGGAGAAACAGGAGGGAGAACATAGCCTCTTAGTATTTTTTCTGCACTGTATTGTTCAATTTCCAGCTCATTTGAAAATCAAATCATAGAGTTCAGTTTTACAAAATAAAAAAGTTGCAGATATAATGTTGTCCAAAAATGTGAATATACTTAACACTACTGAACTGTATGCTTCAAAATGGTTAGTATGATAAGTTTCATGTTATATGTTTCTTTTCATAATTAAAAAAATTAAACACACACACAAATTATTAAGATTATTTAATGGAGGTGGGGATTTGGAACATAGATATTTCCTTTCCTTTTAGGTATATAATTTGATGTAATGTTTTTAAATTTGAATTTGGTGCTATTTGTCATTTAAAATTTGTGTTCCATTTTGAGTAGAAATTCTACTTTAGAATTGATCATGTATCTTTTCTTATAAAAGCAGTAAAAGCATAAACCATTATTTGTTTAGGGACATTAATGAAATAATTTCAACATATATTTATTTTAAAATCAGGCTAACTGATGTAATAGATATATTCTAAATTTTTGTGACTTAATATAATAAAAATTTATTCTCAATCATGTAACTCCAATTGGTTATTCCCAAAGAGTAGAGAAAACTGCTTTAGGCAGTCACACAGAGATCCAGGCTTGAAGACTTCACCACCCAATGCACATGGCTTCATGGTCCTATTCAGTTGACAGAAAAGTATGGAGGACAGTGGAGATTTGGGGCATAGAAAATTTACATGGTCCATGCTTAGATACAATGTACCTCCTTGCTACATCAAAGCATGGTACATGGGACAGCAGCGCCAGTAATTCCTTAAGAGTTTTTATAGATTCAACTATGCAAGTCTCATTTCCAACCCACTGAATCAGGATCTGCATTTTAGTATGATCCCCCAAGTGAATGATGTGCCTACTAACATTTGAGAAGCAAGTGTTTAGACAGGGGATAGGCCAAGTTGCTGGCCAAAGAGGGCCTGCTACACTAGAAAAGATTATTTATTATCTTATGGTATTAGTATAAGGGAAAGGATAAAGTTCTTCTGTTTCAACAGACATGTCTCATTTTTCATATGTAAGTTTTTGTTTTAAAAAAGCACAAGAATTTACTATGTTGCCATCTTTATGTTCATTTTGATTCCTGATCATGTACGTTATTTGGATATACAAGGTTTTAGTTCATGGAGATAACCTTTAATCTCTCTGCCCTCACATTTACATAATACTATCCTAGAAAAACAATATTACCCCTTTAATGATGTTGAGCAAATGCTATATGTAGAGTTATGCAAAGCCATATTGAAAAGTATTCTGGTAAGAACAGGAAATAGTCTTACTAGAGAAAGTAAGTTTGCTTTTGTGACCACTTAAAAAGATTATGAACGTGTTGGCAATTCAATTTCATCTTTAAATTGGAAGTTCACGCACACACACACACACACACACACACACACACACACTCATATATACCTTATATTCCTATAGTTCATGGAGATTTTGAATAATCATGGAATAATACTTTTCCAAAGAGGAATTTTGTGGAGATAGTTGACAAGTTTCACTATAGATTTTAAGGTTATAATGACACTTTGAACAAGCATGCCCATTTTGGTGGTGCTATCATATTTGGAGGCTTCTCACACTTAAATATTAACTTGCAGAGCCAAATTAAAATGAATGCCTTCCCTAAATCCATAGTGAACATAAAACACAGAAGTAATAAAGCTCCCCCTGCTGTCACATGGCAGCTGCAATTTAACATTCATCTGCAAATACCATTTTACATAACCAAGCAGTTGAGCTTTGAGATTAATAGGTTGAATAATTAGAAGACTTCCATATTTTAATTATAAAAATTATTCTTATTTCTTAGTAATACACAGTTGGTTAATTTTTTAAAACATTAAATGGGGCCCTATTTTCTTGAAGCTGTTTACAAAAAAATCTTGGGCAGCTATTTCATTATAGTATTTAGGTATTTTTAAGATGTAGTTACATGTGTTTTAAGTAATATTTACCAACAAACAGAGTCCTAGAATTTTAGATCTGAAAGAGTGGGAGTTCAACTCTGAAAACTGAATCTCCCAGTTGTAACTTTGGAAGAAAAATTGGTTCCCAGCCCAGGGCGAATAAACCTTTGAAGCCGAAATCAGTCAAAGGGAGAAATAAAGTGGGAGAAACCCGTTTATTGCTTATAAGCAGTCATCTACTCCTGCTCGCCTTGTCTCTCATGACCTGGCTGCAAAAGGCCCAACCCAACCTCTCCTGTCCAGGTGCATGCTCATTCTCCACCCCCCTTGTAATCACCTATTAATTCGGAGATGGACTACTTCTCTCCACCCCTTGGAAACACCTATTGATATGGAGATGCACTAAGGCCAGGAGAGAGATTCTGGAAATATTGAAGTTTTACCCACACCAGTGAAAAATCAAAGAAGAAAGCATTTGCTAACGTTCATACAGGCAGATTGTATCAGAATGTGGGTTAGAACCCAGGCAGGTGTCCAGCTTATTGGTCATTCTGCTGTTCCTCACTTCCCCTCCATTATTTAGTAGAGTGCTCAGTTGAGTATATTGGATGAAAGTTTGTTTTCCAACATTCTTAGTGGAAGATTGAAATAAAGCCTATCTTAAAATTCTTTAAACAAATACACCTACCTTATTTATTAAGTTCATATATTGTAGGTATTTTTATTTAAACAAAGAGTAGGAAACTTCTAATTTTGAGTATAATGCCCATAGACATTGGTTTACATAATAAAAACTAATGTATTGATTTGTAGTATGACTGAATATTTTACTTACCTGCCTGGCTATTTTTGTAAGCAGTTACCCCACCTAATGGGCCATGTGTAGGAAGAACAAATGACCAACTAAATTTAGAAATTTCAAACCTAAGGACCACTCCATTTCAGTTGTCCACTCCCCAAACAATTTCTAAGGCATTCAATTTCAGATGGGAATTGCCATGAACTGCTACAATAATTTCAGTTGCATATGCTGACTTCTGAAAAAATCTCATACCTAAATAAAAGTGGATTTTTTACAAGTGGAATGCATTGTATTTCCCCAATTATGGGTAAATTGCAATGATTCCAGAATCTCTAGCCTGGCTTAGTGCATCTCCATATCAATAGGTGTTTCCAAGGGGTGGAGAGAAGTAGTCCATCTCCACATCAGTAGGTGACTGCAGGGCCAGTGAGGACATATCTGGACTGGAGAGGTTGGGGGGGCCCCTTCTCCTGCTCTGGGTTGCGAGAGACACAGGAAAGCGGACGTGGAATACTAATTGTAAGAAATAAATGGGGTTCTCCCACTTTATTTCTCCCTTTGACTGATTTGGGTCTCAAAGGTATTTTCTGCTGGGATTTTCCCCCCATTTACACCAATTCTTGTCTTCTCAAAGGAAGGAATTCAGTAGAGAGACCAGATAGCAAGAAAAAACAAGTAATTTATTGGGTTAAAGTGAAAAGTACATTGTGGAGACAGGAAAGTGGGTGGTCTGGAACCAGAAGAAACCCTGCTATTGGGTTTAGGGTAGGCTTTAATTTTTTTCTTAAGATGGCAGGAAGTCCTGCCCTGTCTCCTCCTTTGATTGGTGGGTTCATTGACAACTCTAGGTTAAATAACCTTTTCTCAGTGTGCAGTCACCTTACCCCTAAGTACCTAAGCAAAGCACACAGGGCCAAAACCACAATGCTAATTAAGTTTAGATGTTATTTTAATGAGGTGGCATTACTTTATGACAAGGTTTTCTGGACCTTGTGCATGCCCTGTCATTAGGAAAGCCCCTGTGGTCCTGGGTGTAGCTCAGGAAAGAGGGGTTCCCAGTTCCAGGCAAGTTCCTTACGAATTTGGTGAGACTGAATAATGACAATGGAATGTTGGGGTAAAAAGGAGCTCATACCAAATTTTAATCTCACAGCAGAAGGTCAAGCACTAGAATCCTGTGGGCCCATCTCAGTCTCTGGCTCAGCTCCAGCCTCTGCTCTTCAGGTGCTGCTTCTCTTGTGACTTGTCTCCACTCCCTCCTGCTGCTTAATTTTGGGCTCTGCTGCTTCGTCTGCCTTTCTCTCTAGGCTCCCTTCTGTCTCTCTAGCATGGGGCCCCGGGGCTTCTCTTTGCTCCCAGCAGCTGGGTGGAACTCTGTGGGCAGGTCTTCATGGTGACTGGAGATGACATCCGGGTGCTTGTTTGTTTTCTCTCCATCCCTCCCTCAGGCCAATACTTGTGTGACTGATAGTTCACTCCTGGTGGAAAGATTCTTAAAAGCAATGTCAGCTGTAAAGTGCTTACTGCCAGGGAGTATACAAGCAGCCACCTGTGAAGCAGGGTAACTATTACCTCATGGGTGATATTAGAATCAGGGAGAATTCTGGCCATGAAATTTCCGTTTTTCCTACACTGGGTGTCTTGACAGTACAGTGTCTTTAACTGTCTGGGCCTCCTGGTAGGCTAGGGAAGAATGGGAAAAAATTATTCTTACGTGACTAGGGCAGTCTGATGGGCAGTCTGGGTTGGCCAGGATAGTCTTCCTTGGTGATGGGCTGACCCATTTCTCCTGTTCATGTTTAACTAACTGCCCACTCCAACAGGTACACCATATGCATTTGCTATACCAATACAATTCTTTCCTAACACATTTTAAATGCCTCACCAATTCTAGGTAGTACAGGAAAAGAGTAAAAAGCATCATTTCAAAGACTTTTTTAATCCCCCCCCCCTTTTGTACTGAGGTAATTATTTTAGGATTATTAGGAAAGACTCATTTTAGAATAAAGAGAATAGGTGTGTATGTAGACAGTAAATAAATGTTTTCTTATAAATATCCTTTCCCTATCCCAGATTCTAGGACAATAAAAGACAGTAAAACTGGTACACATATAAATTTAACTCCATCATGATATCTGGATCTGTGAAAAGCTTTCTTTTAATGGCAAATCTATTTTTAGCCAATTATAAGTTTACTTTTACAAAGAATTTTACTAGCAATGTCAAAAAAATGCAAGATTTCTAGATGAAACCTGTATATAAAGAGTGTGATTGCATTCAAGGCAAAGCTGATGACTGTAAGTTAGTAGTTATTCTTCAACAGTGGAATTACCTTATCTCATCTACCAGCAAAGAAGAAAAACTGAAGAATCTGAAATGAATTGATCCATAATACTTGGTTTGCTTGGAAAACACTAGTTACTTGGGAAAATACAGTAATCATATCTTCAGTTCACTATTAAATAATGGAGTGAAAACTTGTGAAGAGAGACTTGTAACTTTTTGTTTAAAAGAATCAGTTCTACTAAAGTAGTTTAGATATACAGAGAGAATTGAGAAGGCCACTTCTTTTTAAAAAAGAGCAGGAAGCTGTTGAAAACTTGCAGAAAATAACCCTAGCCAAACCTACCATTTATTAGTATAGAGAAAATCAGAATAGGGGAATTGTAGGTTAGGTTCTATGAGAAAAAAATCATTAAAAAGAAAAAAGAGAAAATATAGAACAATTTTTAAAGCTCAAGGTCAACTTCAAACATAAACCCCACACACTTCTTTTGGGCTGAGACCCTAGATTATCAGTGAACTCATGACAGATGTAGGCAAAAGTGGCTCAAGCAGCTGAGTATCTTGTCTTAAACTTCAGTTGTAAATGAGGGTTTCTTGAGCCAGGGGACATGATTGGGTCAGTTTCTGTGAGTAGTGCCTTTGTTTGAACACACTGATTAGAAGGTGATGTGAATGAAGACATTGAGAAGAGGCTGTTTTGCTAGTGTTCCCAGAGTAACAAAGAGATCCCAGAGTAACAAAGAGATCGAAGTGCTACAAATCTCATGGGGAATTCTATTCACTTAAAACTGCCATTCTAATTTAATCACTTTGTCCTCAGGAGAAGAAAGGTGAAGTAAATTCCTTAAGATTTGGTACTTAGCTAAAGGTGTAAACTTATGCTCAAATCTATTTTTCACTTTAAATAATTAAATCTCCACTTTTAGTACCAGGAGGTCTTTATCTCTGATATGATCAAAGCCAGTAATTTCTCAAGTTAATTAAAAGTAAGTTAATCTAGAAAATCATAACTCTCAATATATAAATACCTCACATATTTTATTTTAAATATAAACACACACACACACACACACACACACACACTCACACCATCTGATGTACAACCAAGGCCATTCTAGGGCTGTAAATTCCCAGTTGGAGTGCTACGTGATTTTACATTAACTAGAGTCACTCATCAATTATATGTTAGTTTTTTAAAGTGGACGGAGAAGTTAAACAGTGCAAAGCAATCTGAGGGCAGAATCATCTAGAACTTTCTTTCTCTTCATCTTCCCTGCCCCAACATATTTTACAACAAATTCAACAGAATATATATTTTTTGGCTATTTGCCTTTATTGAGTCAGCCCAAAGAATTAGAGTAAGTTTTCATAAAGCACCTCTCCAGTATTCTATGTTTTTAGTTTGCATGACACATAATTAAACTATTTAATTTCAAATAGACTATATAACTGGCTCATAGATTATGATTTCTTTGAGTATTCATCAGTAAATATTTGCTTATATCTCCCTCCTACTGTGGGCAGAGAATGAATCCATGTCTCATTGACGTTGGGTTTGGCTTACATGACTTGATTTAGTCAATGGGATATTAGAGGATGTTATTTCAGCATAGGCTTGAAATATACTTGCTCTTTTGCCCTTCTGTCATCACAATGAGGAAAACATGCCCTGTGTAGCTGCTTCTGTCAGAAGAAATGAGAAATGCATTGAATAGAGTCACCTCAGCTAACCCACAGACGTGTAAACAACATAAGAAATGCCACTGCTATATGCCACTGAGTTTGAGGTATTTGTCATGCTCTACTATGTATGTGAACACTAGTGAAATAAACTCAAATGACTTTGGAAAAGCATCAGTTCAGCTTGTTAAAGCAGATATATGTGGATTAAGAGAATTGTACTAATTGTAAAATCATACTAACTGAAAACTGGGAGGAATCATATTTTCATTTGTCCCAAGCCTTTGTATCCTCTGCCTGTAATGTTCTTCCTAATAAAAAATAATTTGGCCAGTACTGCTAACCACCAGAGCATTGGGTCTAAAGGTACTTTTATATACACAATGCTATTTCATAGTTGATGAGGAAAGATCATTTTTTAAAATTTAGATTCATTGTTTAAGACATTATTAGCAAAGCTTGTCACTTAAGTTGCTTTCTCAAAATCCTAGTAAGCTCAAGATATTTGTGGGAAAACAGGCCATATTTTGTAGCCTGATCTACTAATTTTCTCATTTTATGCCAATCTTACATTTCCTCCCTGTTCCTCTTGAACCACACATTTAGTATTAGACCGATAACATTTCTAGGTCATTATATGGCAGTAGCATAAGGTAGAGTACTGATTCGCTACAGAAGACAACTCGTCATGACTGAGACACATTCACATGTGATGAGCCACACAGAACATATTCCTGGCTCCTAGTTTCCAGCTTTGCTGCATGCTCTGTAGATCATGTTCAATCACCATCACTTTACACAGCTAGCTGCCTCAGTGAAACATGGGAGAAAGAACTATACCTGGCCTATATATATCTCAACCACCAAGTATCTAAGTCATAGTTGCACATCTGACACCTTCTATGAGATGACTGAATTTACTGTGCCTTCCACATCTGCTTCTCACTCATTCAAATATTATTTAGAGAGCATTTTCTACATACCAGGTATCACTCAACAGCAAGGACACAGCATGATAAAACCTCTGGCTTTCAAAACATATGTTCTAATCCAAACACAAAGTGCAGTCAAAATGGTGAAAATTAAAATGCAGTAATAATTTTCACCCATGAAATTAGCAGATATAATAGATTTCTAATCTCTACTCATTATTAAAAACTACTTTTTCCTTCTGTGGAGGAAAAAGAGTGAGGAAGAATGTGCTGTGATACACTACAGCTGGATAGTAAGCTGGGAAGACTTTATAGAAAGCCGAAAGAAATGTTTCAATGAAAACCTTCAGAAATGTACAGGAAATTTTATCTAAGTCTACTTTTGAGTATCTAAAGGGAAATAAACCTGAGTGGGCATGTTGATTTTAAAAAATATGCTTATTCTAATTAAATAGATATAATTGGAGAGGAGATAGTTAACATCCAAAGGTAACGATTTTGGTTAAATAAATTCTATAATATTCTTAAACTGGAAAGATAGAAAGTTACTGAACTGATAAATTTAACTTACATGCAAATTTTTGTATATTATTAACTTTAGAAAATATATACAGACATTATTATTTTTCTGGAGAATTTTCATAAACATCATATATTTGTGAAAGAATGTAAACACACTTAGATATTGTGAAATATTATTAAGCCTTGAAAAAACAGAACATATCAATAGTCACTTTTCTATAGTCATGTAATTTGATTATTAAAGAACTGTTGCACATTTTACTTTTTCTATGAATAAATATTAGAGAGCTTATAAATAAATGTTAATTATGATTAAATGTTAGCATGCATTCATGAGGTTATGATTCATATTGAAACAATATATTCAGGTAGTCTTTATTTTGTGGAAATTAAAAATTTTGAAAGCATAATATTTAGAGGAAAATTAGAAGTCTTCATATTTTCCTGCCTCAAATGTAAATATTAAATATGTAAGAAAGTATAAATGATGTTCAGAGATATATCAGGTATCTTATTAAAGTTTTTAGCAAATTATCCATTTTTATCTGTAATTTCATCATTTTTTTCAACTTTGTTAAGAGTATTTCAACAGTTGGGTAAACAACAGTGTCTACTTTTTCCTTAAGTCAGGAATATTTTTTCTAAGGCAACTTATTTTTTGTTTGTTTAAAAGTACAGCCATTATGTACATAAGGTGGGAGGTAGCTTCCTAACAATAACTGACAGTTGTCTGTTTTCTGACAACAAAAGCCCTACCTTTGGGCAGAATATTTTATCAATAGTGAATGGAATATTGTATGAAAATGCAATGAGCCTTTTGTGAGAAAGCTCAGATTGCAATTATGGCTAAAAGTCTGTACTGGCTTGTCAAAGAACATTCAAAAGTCTCTACCATTTTCCTGGATTCTAAGTTAACATATTCAACAGAACAAAGAAAATAAAATGCAAACAACAAAACCCCTGCAGTCCGTCAATGAAGGAAATCCAGACCTTAATTTCAGTTTTAAGAAAGTGCTAATTAGTTAAATAAAGTGTTATAGAGATCTGAATTCTAATTACTCACTCCAAATCCCCAACAATTCATCCTGATTTGTCATTCTGTTCCATGGTGAAAGTTTTGTAGTTATTTTATTGATTTTATAGGAATAACCAATTTAGTCTACTATCAACATATATCAAGAGTTTCTTAAATCTGATTACAATTTAACTGCAATTAATATGTATTTAAATGACCACCTCATCTGTAAATTTTAATGATAATGAGTTAAATATTGAAACAGCAGCTATTTTATTCCTTACCTATTGATTACTAATACTAAGATTAGCCATGGTCTCCCCACATTTATTCATTTTGTAAGAACTGAGACTTAATAACCATTGCAGTGTAACCTTTTACTTCTCCTAAGATTGATAATAATTATTTTAAGTAGGCATTCATTTATGTAATTACAACAAATAACAATAGTGCAGAATTTATACAAAATTAAAATTATTTATCCATATGAAATATGATAGGTGACACCATAGTCTATTTCCCAAACACACCATATCCTTGCATAACCTCCCCAACTCTCACTCTTGAGAATCCCTTCCCTATACTTTTGCTAATAGGTATGGGTAAATGTGGTAAATTGGGCCCTTGAAATCATTTATTTTACTTATACTGAACAACACAATATCACTGGGAGGAGTAACAGCATTTATAATTTTCAAGAAAGTTTTCACCATATAAATTCACCTTTTATTGACAATAGAAGTTCTTGACTAATTATCTATATTTTTATCTATTGTCAAAACTTTCCCAACTTCTCAGCCTTTTTTCCAAAGTAAAACCACATTAATTAGTCTGTTTCCCCACTTCTGATGCTAGCTTTTCTCATTTTAAATTTAACATCTGGAAGAGAATGTATTATGACTTATAAAATCTAGTATTGGTCAAGACATCTTTTCCATAATTGACCAGGTTTCAATTTGTTTTCCTGGCTGTTTCACTTTTGTGATGTATCCATATCAATACTTGTGGTCTTCTTTCTCTACTTCTTATTTCCTTCAAACTAGAAGAATCTTCCTTTTGTCTTCCTCTTTATCTTATTTACCAAAGCAACTTAGCATAGCCCTTAAAATATTCACATATCTTTTCGTGCACTGGATTTCCCTCCTGTTTAACTTTTTAGTAAATATAGTTGCTACTTCAATTGCTATGTGAGTACATCAACATGTTACTATTATTTTTATTGTAATACAATACATACGATGTAATATGATATAACTCAGTTTTTATTATATCTCACCTTTGATGACCTAGACAAACTTCTTTGTCCTATGAATGCTTATTTACCAAACTGATAGAGATTTGCAAATAATAATTTCATTATTTATAATAATCTATAGGTTGACTGATTACATCAATATTCCCCACCACCACCTCTAACACCTGCTTTGAACTTCCAAAACTTTGACAGAAAAGGAAAGGACATTGTATTCTAAAACTACCTGCTCCTTATCCCAAAACATAGCAAATGCCTTAAGTCTGAAAAATGAAAACATAAATAATGTGCTTATAAAAGTTAGACAAATTTTAGAAATACGGTGTACAACAAGGCTCAGTGTTTTATTTAGCATCTAAAATCATACAAACTTAATTCAATATAGCTGTTTTCAAAAGAATCTTGAAAAATCCAGGCACTTTTTCCACATAAATTCAGGGTGACAAATACCCACCTTATCTTATGGGACAGCTATTTCTGAGCTAAACTCAGTAAATCATTACTCTCAACTATCTGAATTGCTTTGAAATAAATTCTTAAGAAAGTAAAATTATAGGAAATTAGATAGCATGATTATAGCTCATAATTATATTATAGCCAATTGGGGCAACTTTTAAAAAAATTTTGTATACTTTTGGCTTATACAATGCTTTAAAAATCAGGAAGTTTCATGTTTTCTAGATTTCTAGTTTCAATGGGAAAAAACAGAAGATGAGACAATATACCCCTAAGTGCCCACAATCAGTTTGAGCCAAGTAGCTGCCCCCTTTACACAGGTCATATGCTTTCCGGATTACCACAGTCCTCATTGCTCCTTACACTGAAGTTCCAACATCATTTGCCATTTAGAAACACTTCTGGTCTGTCTCTTGACTGTTACTTATTTTTTGAAGTCCCTGGCTATCCCTGGCCTAACAGTACTTGAAACTTTGTACATTAATTGCAAACTCGCAGTTCTTTCCTTTTCTACCACTAGTAGGTGCAAAGTCTTTCATAATTAAAAAAATGGTAAATTATCTTAATTGCAGTTGGCTAATATCTTTTGAGGTAGATTTCAACAGTGGAAAAATTACTAAATATTCATAATTAAATTATAGTGGTGCCCATAAATACCTAATTAAGTGTATTTCTTTGTCTTTTTGTCAAAAGACTCAAATAAAATTAAATGAGTGTCCCTAAATGTAATTCATTCATTTCCTTCCATCTTTGAAATGAACTCTAACTTTGCACTATTTTCACTACCTTAGGGTAATTTTCTTGACTTTTTCTAAAATTCTGAGTTTAATCCGCCTTAAAATGGATCATACCAGACTATGAAGAATGATAGAATCACATGTTAAGTAAAAGTGCAGGAGTCTTTGATAGAATAGAGATACCTTCAATATGTGCAATTAGTGGATTTTTAGTGCATGTGTAATGACACATTTTGTTTACTTGGAGATGTTTTTGGCTGTCAATAGTTATCACGTTGCTCAATTATATAACATTGTTGGAGAATTTCTAGATATGTGATGTATTACTATTCTACCATAAGTTTTGAATTTTGTGTTCTGGAATGGTTTTGAGCATGGAGTATGAGTTGTGATTCCTTTTGCCTGTTCAGTTTAAGCTATCAAATTTGAGAATGTAAAGAAATAAAAAATCTAAGTGCTTGGGAATTTTTTAAGGAATTAATATACAATGTATATTTCCATAGAAAGGCAGAATGGTTAAGTGAAAGAGTCCAAATCTTGGGGTCAGCAGACCTCACCACTACTTACTGAGACACCTGGAAAAACATTTTATGTTTTTGAATTGAATTTCTTCCCTGTGAAATGGCAATGGACATAACTCACTGCCCTGTTATGATAATTACATGACAAAATAAAATAATTGGTGTACATTACAACCATGATTTCTGAAAACACTAAATGGTTTGTTAAACATTCTATAAAATAAACACTTCTCAAAATAATCTACCACAGTGCACTCCTGTATTGTTGAGAGGATATTTCTTTGTTTATCTTTCACATATTATCTGCTTTTCTTCTGGGAAATGTTGGATTTCTCAAGGTTTGTTTCTGAATTAGAATTATAGACTAGTGGCTGGTTTTCACTGAGAATACTGCATCCCACTGATTAGAATGGGTACTAGAGAATGGTGAGCAGAGAAAATCTATCTGTTTTCAAGTTCTGGCAATTTGAGGCACTGATGGATGATCTTTTAGTTGCTTTCAGAAAGTACCACTCATAATCCTTATCTGTTGAAGTGTTACAAGGATTAGTATTTGTAAAACATCTTTAAAGTCCCAGTTTAAAACTGTTTATGAGTATCAAAACATTATTGCACAAGCTTAATTTCCAGTTCTACAGAAAAGGATATGCATGGGCTCTTGATTATTAAATAAATGTGCTGGGTGATCTACTTAGTGTGATTGTAACAGCTACTGGTTAATGTAAATTTTATTCTTATCAAGTTAATTGATGGAGACCTTTTCACTGCTAAGTGCACCAACAGAAAGGGGATAATAAAGCTGGAATCTAAACCAATCTCAAAGCAGCAATCTTCAAAGTAATCTAAAGGAATTTCCATGAGAAATTACATGCAAAGTCCCTTTTTCCTTAACTTAACCAGTAGAAGTGAAGTTGCTCTATTTCAGAAGTCTACCTATGTTGAGTCTTGAATAAAGTTTTAAATGAATTCCATCTCTAAATATCCAATCTCAGCCATTTGCACATACTATTAGTTCCCTGTTTCTGTATGAAAAGTAAGTAAACATGAATCATTAAGGTGGAAAACAGAATGCAAAAGGAATATGTGGACTAAGAAAGAAGATGATGCCATGGATGTACTAAGAGAAGTGTTTTTTATTTATGAAAACTGAGACTGACTTAATGTAAATTACAAAGATGAAAGCTGTAGAAACATTAGGTAGAAGAGTATTTCATTATGAAGCACTGCATGCTGTGTGAGGTGATCTAAACTATCTCATACAGTTGGTGGTTGGGATTAAAAACTAATTCTATATGAAGATATTATACAAATAAGAGATAGTAAACTTTATGTAGAAATATATTCAATTTTATATTGCAAAGAAGAAATAAAAAAAATAAGAATATACTAGAAGGCATAAAGTAGAATACCATAAAAGCAAATGTCTCACACTCCATCCCATCATCCTTCAACCTTGTCAAATATTTTAACTTGATTTTGAATGCATCACTGGTGATTAAAAATAACTACCTGAAAGTTAAAGAGTCCTTAAACATTATTAGATCATTAATTTAATTTCAAAGATGACCCCATCAAAAAGTATATATTCTCAGACAAGAACAAAGATGAAAAATTGGTGGTTTGATTATACCTCAGAAGTGGTGAGGTGAATATAATGAATACTGAATTGAAAATGCACAGGGCTCTGCTTATATTCATATCTACACATACCTTAGATATCTTGGACTATCCCTTTAATTCTGTTCTCAGATTTTTTACAGGTAAAAGAAAAATGATAATTACTGTATTATTAAATTGGCAGGATTGCTGTGATAAGGCAATGGAATAATAGGTTAGAAATTTCTTTGAAAAGCCAACAAACACATTATATATATGTTATCTAGACCAGGCTACATGACATGTTGTGCTGGCAGCTCCTTGAAAGAGCCTCTGATTAAAAGAAAGCCCCATGCTTGCTTGGTTTTTCTTTTGTGGCAAGAACACTTAAGATCTACCTCTTAGTACATTTTTAAGTATATAATACAGTACTCTTACCACAAAATAAAAAGATCTAGTTTAAATTTTTTTTTAATTAAAGGAGGTGGGAGGAAATTTTTGGAGGTGATGGATAAGTTTATGGCTTTGATGTGATGGTGGTTCCATGGGTGTATACTTACCTCCAAACTCATCAAGTTGTATACATATGTGCAGCTTTCTGTATGTCAATCATACCTGCAATAAAGTGGCTTAAAGGAAAGAAAAAAAGCCCATAAGGACATGTATTGACTACTGTCCCTGCCTTTAACTAGGACACATATTATTGGAACTGTTGTGGATAATTACATGTATAAAGTAAAACTATGGGCTTGACTACATGATCTCTATCTATCTCTATCTATCTATCTATCTATCTATCTATCTATCTATCTATCTATCTATCTATCTATCTATCACCTATCTAATCTATCTACCTATGGGTAGATAGACATGAATGAATATAGTCCAATCAAGGGTGTCATAGAAAATGAAAGAAGAGGAAAGGTGAGATACCTGCCTATATTTTCCTCCACACTATAAAATAAATTATTTAACTGTCTAATGATTGGGTTCATCTCTTTCTCATCATTTTATCTCCAACTCCAAGCATAAAACTTGACAATTCCTAAATTTTTAATAAGTAGCAATTAAAACTTAAATAGGAATTAAAACAGATGAATAAATGAATACATGAGATAGGTTAGATTTGAAGTTCTCAAACCTTTGTGATTACTTTAGAAAATGAGAAGGCAGGATTTTGGGTCTTAAGATAAAATGGTTAATTCTATTGATCAGTATTACCAATCCTATCTTTATACTTCACACATTTGAAACCTCTTAATTTTCATTTCATCTAAATCATAATTTCAATGCTTACTTGAATGATCTTTGTGTTTCCTTGAAGATGAGGTTTTCCTTAATTAACCAACTCCTGAATATCTTCTTTCGGAAAAACTTGGAAAGAACTCCAAGTAAATGTTTCCACTTTGGCCAAACAGGTTCTATTCATTTTTTAAATAGATTTTAATTTTTAGAGAAGTTTCAGATTCACAATAAAATTAAGTTCAAAGTACAGAGATCTCCCATATAACCCTTGCTCCCACACAAGCATAGCCTCCCCTCCCTCCGCAACTATCAACATCCTGTACTAGAGTAGTACATTTGTTATAACTAATGAACTTACATTGCCATATCATTATCACCCAAAGTCTATAATTTACATTAAGGTCTACTCTTAGTGTTATACATTCTATAGGTTTTGACAAAGAATAATGACATGTATCTACCATTATAGTTTTATAGAGAATAGCTAGCACCAAATAGTGAAAAAGTAAATAACATTAGAGATATATGGATAAATGTAAAAAAAGGATTTTAAATCACTTTAATTAATTAAACTATATACAGAAAAGTGATATGCTTCTAAACTTTTGGAACTATGGCCTTCTGTTTATAGTGCCCTTAGTCTTTTGAACTGAATGAGAGTTTGGGGATCACTCGTACATTTTATAGGGGTGGAAACTGAGGTTCAGTGAGCTAGTCATTTCCCGATCTTACAATTAGTGCAAAGATGAGCCCAAATTAATAATCCAGTTCTGTCACTGCAGGCTGCCCTCAGCATCTAGAGGCCATGAGGTCCTTGACATCTGTCACTTATTTCATCAAGCCAGCAAAGACAGTCTCAAGGAGAATTACACAAAATCATGAATAACAGGAGGTGGGATTATGGCAGGAGGGGTGGTGCCATAGATTCTGTCCATCAAAGTTCTCAAGATACAAGGTGTGGAGAATATCAACTATTCAATTTACTTTAATTTTTACAACAATCCCTTTGGCACATGAGAAACTATACTAGTTTACTAGATTGATAAGAGCCTCTTGACTAGAAATACTCAGAGCCCAAGACTCTAATCCAGTGCTCAAGTTTCAAATCCCTGTGAAAATCTTGTTTTACCATCCAGATTGTGATACATTGAGAACATGAACTGTGGCCCCTTCGGCACTGTTATGAGCATTTAAAAAAATGCAACAGATGTCTTACTGTTTGATATGCTCATATAAATAATGAGATAAACAATAATAAGGCTTTATGAAGTTAACAATAAAAATTGAAACTGGTGCTTCTGACCGAGACGGTCTTAATGTTCCCTTTAGCTTGACTAAACATCAGGCAGACTTCTTCCTGACTCTAGGACCCTTACATTCCTTTTTCTGAGACATTTACTTTAGAAAAATGCTAATTGTAAATCCTTCTCTGCCTTTGATAACACAAACCTTTCTAAAAGCCTGTTGCCACTATACATCCAGGACTGTCTTTCTCTGGGATTTAGGAGCCTTCCTTTTGAAATGTAGTTTTCAAGGACGATAGAATCTCTTACCTCCCAGTTTCTGTGGGAGGGAAAGAGACTAAACTCCAGTAGGTTTCTAGCTCCAATTCGTAAAACTACCTCCTTTCATTTAGAAAAAGCTTACTTTTACTTTGAATAAAGCCAACCGGCTAACACAGAAGGCCTACAATCTCCCCTTCACCCCAGATTTTAAAAACCCTAGTGCTCCAAGGAGAGAACAAAAGGGAGAGATGAGGGAGGGCCGGTGGGGAGGGAGGGAAAAGGGGATTGTCGGGTATCATGATTGGTGCACATGGTGTGTGTGGGGTCTAGGGGAAGACAGTGTAGCACAGAGAAGACAAGTAGTGACTCTGTGGCATCTTACTACACTGATGGACAGTGACTGCAATAGGGTATGGCAGGGATTTCGATAATAAGGGTGAATGTAATAACCACATTGTTTTCCTTGTGAAACCTTCATAAGAATGACACCTCAATCAAAAAAAAAGCAAAGCAAAAAAAAACCCTACTGCTTTTTGCTTCCTTGGCATTGTGTTCAAACTCAGCCTGGTCTCTCTCCCTATTGCAATAGCCTTGAATAAAGTCTTCTATGCCTGTTTAAATTTGTCCATTGCAATTTTTGTTTTGACAAGCTAAACCTCAATTCCTAACCCTAGATTAATAAATGCTTTAGGAGGTAAATCCCAATAAGATCTTGGAATCAAATGGGATTTCTGCTAATTTAGAAGGATTCTGTCCATTTTAATCAGCAGAGAATGACCTATGAATGCTGGTTTTGCTTTGTTTTGATTACATTTAAAGCCAAGTTCACTTCTCCCACAGGTCTCAGAGTAATTTTCCCATCACTTGAATCAAAGCAAGCAAGTTAAGCTTCTTAGCACTGCCACCATTGTGGCTTTTCTTTTACTGCCCAAGTAAAGCTTTAATTTAGCATTTAAACTCTGCCCTCAGTAAGAAGTCATTGTTTACCTCTTCCACTGGAATCTAGATGAAGCCATGCTCAAAAAACAAAACTCCTCTTTGCATTCCACTGCCATCGTGTACCCCATTATTTATACAGCTAATGTAAAAGCACTGAAGATAATACCAATAAAGCAATTACCAGTTAATATAAATTCCTACATTAGAGCAGAGTATTTACTGGATGTTTGCTTTGTAATCCAAGGCAAGGTTAACTTTGTACCAGCACAAATCATGCAAAATAGGATTTAATCAACTGTCACAGAAAATTATGATATAAAGCATTTGCACTATTTAAAGAAATTATTCATCAATAACAAAATACTTTTTTTTCTTTTGGATTCATACATCTGCTTAAACACAACTGGAAAAATAGTTTACACCCAGGCTACAGGGTACCACTGCACCAAAAGTAACTTCTTTGTATAATGGCATGTGCCTAAACAGCGGGTCCCTACATGGTTTGGCCCCAAGGCCCAAGAACTTTCATATTTAGGGTGGGTCACAGATTGCTTTTAATTAAGGCCACTATGGAACCCTGTGGCATGGACCTTTGACAAGTTTCTGATAATCAGATCCCATTTTCACACTCAGTTGATTTGGGAAGGAATTCTAGGTCAAAGTAAATATTTCAGGAAATATGTTTGCCTCACCCTACATGCAGACAAAACTGTACAGCTGTTTCCAAGACAAACACTTGGAATACTCCATGTCTACTTATTATTTTTCTTCTTGTTCACCTGCAGAGGATTTTGTAAATTTATCCTATCAATACCAGTATTTTCATTTGATTTTTTTAGTAAAGACAAATGTAGGCAGAAACCATTTCTCTATAGTTATTTGTGGTTATGTTTCTGTTTTCTTAATGTATCTTAGGGATGCTCTGGGACTCACTTTATTTTTCATCTTTTACAAAGGAGACATTGACATATATGTCATCCCCCCCCACACACACACCCATGTTTCTTTTTTTTAATAAACTCACTAGAGGTAGAGTAAGGGCACCCCTTGCAAGGTATATAAGATTTCTTTTAAGAACAAAAATTTTACATCTGACTCTCCCTAGGGGTTGAGAAGATTACAGTGAATGAAACAACCTGAATTTAAGATAAATGGAATTTTTTTTTGCATATTACATTTTTAAAATAGTCTTCACTCGAAACAACACAAAAAGAGTGTGTGCTCTACTAGTCCTTCCTGAAACATGCAGCCTCTAAGGCTAACTTTTATCTTCCCAATTGTGAAAGGGATTTTGTCATAAATATTTTTCTATTCTAGAAAATACTTCTTTGAGAAAAGTTACAGTGATGACTGATATTTAGCATCAGTGGTGTGG
This sequence comes from Manis javanica, assembly GCF_040802235.1. Lineage (NCBI taxonomy): Eukaryota > Metazoa > Chordata > Mammalia > Pholidota > Manidae > Manis > Manis javanica. Next base: position 61,615,352 of record NC_133162.1, read on the forward strand.
ATTTAATAAGGTATGTTGAAGAGTGATTTGAATGGAAATTCATGTTGCACTTTCTCAGGAGGGCAGTCTTCACCTAAATTAAACATCTTTGCTTCATGGGAATACAGGCCTAGTGATGTCAAAGTATTTCAAGAGAGAGAAAAAATATGACTTTTTAAAAATGTGAATAATCCAGATGTAAAAATGCTTCCTCCACTTACTTCAATACCCTTCAAAAGCCAAGCAAAATATGTATTTGCATCATACATAGCCCTTGGGGCAGTAAGCCTTTCGGTATTGAAAATAAATTAAATGAGACAAATCATTTGCCACAGGCAGTTCAACTGTGTCAACAAACACGTGTATAATATAGTGGTGAGCACAGCTGTGGAGCCCAGGACTCACCAATGTACATCATTCACCAGCTCACAACACATCAGTATACAACTCTCTATCTTAATGAAACAATGTAAAATGACTACTTGGGAGGATGTTGTTCACAGCAAAGTTGTAAGTGAAAAGAGTGAGTTCTTTGCAACCTGTTGTTAATCTGTACTACCATATCATAGGGGATTTTCTTGGAATGAACACAGAAGATAATATGCAAAATGCTAGTGTTTCCAAATTCTTTTAAATTCTAATATTCACATAGTGATTTTAACCAGATGACATGATTGGTTTCTTCCAGGCATTTTGTGCAAAATAAAATGTTGTGTTGAGAACACAACTGTTTCCATACAGAAGTAAATGGCTTTATTTTTGCCTGATGCCTACATATTTAAACAACTTACTGCCTTGTAATATACACGAAGAAAGGGAACAACTGCAATAACACATCTTGTTTGTATATTCATGTAACCAGCACCCAGATTACCAGCAGCAGCACAGAACCCTTCACTCACTTTCCCTCCACTGAGGGGCACCACTATTTTGACTATTCAAATACTATACATGCTGATTTTGAATGTTATATAAATGGAATCGTACTGTAATCATTTTGAATGACTCTAGTCATTTGAACGATGGAAATGGAATCGTTACCCATTTGTGCATGGCTGTTTATTCAACATTATGCTTGTATGTTTTATCCATATTGCTAGTCATAGTTGTCATTTGTTCATTCTTAATGCTGCATAGTACTCCATTGTGTAAACATGGAATTGTTTAAACCATTTTAATGTCTGTAGACATTTGGTCAGTTCTAGCTTCATGTAATTACAAATAGTATGGCTATTTCTTTTTTATTTCTTTAGAAACCCTATACATTTCTTTTGGTGAAGTTAAGTATGTATTTCTATTGGATATAAACCTCAGAATAGAATTCCATGTATAGGGAATGCACTAGTTGTTCACTTCTGGTAGATCTGGCACACAGTCTTCAGTTATGGTTGCATTAGTTAATATTTCTCACCAGAAATTTATGAGAATTCCAGTTGTTCCACCTACTATCATTCTGGCATTTTCTGTCTTTTTTATGTGAACTGTTCTTCTGGGTTTGTAGTGATATCAACTTAATAGTTGTAATTGTTATGTTCCTGATCTCTAATGAAAGTGGGCACCTTTCAATATGTTTACTGGGTATTTGGATATCTTTTGTAAAGTATCTGTTCAAGTCTTTTTTCTACTGTGTATTTACATTTTTGAACTGCATACAATGATACTTATTTCTGTATAATTGAAGTTATATTATTATATTATTTAATTTGATAAATTAAAACATAAGAACATATTAGGCTAGTAAAAGTGGCCTCCTTTTTCCTCCAATAAAAGAGATTAATACCACATCTGGCTTACCTTTTCTTTGAAAATTATAATTCTTATCAGCCATGACTGGGCTTTCTAGAAGCAGAATCATCAAAAAATGAAAACTAAATCTAGAATATAATGAACATTTATTTATAGTTCAGTTTTATTCATAAAAAATTTTGAGGGACAATATTTTTCTGGGGATCAGGGAGACTGTAGTCCACTGTCTTGTCCATGCTATAAACCGAACATTTAAAACAATTCAATTACCTTAAGAATTAATATTTCTATATAGGTATCAAAGAAAAATTATCACACTCCTCAAAACTGGCCTCTTTTTCAGTATTATAAAAACAGAACACTGAATTAAATTAACTAGTGTCTTCTCCCATGTGAAATGTCCTTTATTTTCATCATTTGAGTTTATCATTGAGTTATCATAGTACCAGGTAATTTATTTCCTGGGAGAGATAAAGTAGAGATAAGGTTTAGGAGGTATTGGTCAGAGGACTGAATTGATTTCCTATGAACAAATTGCTTGTGATAGTGTGTGATGATGAATTATGTTCTGTTCAGAGAAGAAGGCCTCCTTTCCTTTCCTTTTCTTGAACTGGTTGATAAGTCTCCATTGCTTCAGAGCCCCTGAACTGATGATTGCATATCTTTCAACCTGTCTCTGGCTCAAAACTCAAGCTGTATATGAGAAACGACAATACCAGAGTGAAAAAAAAAAAAAGCTGAGAGTGAATTTATGCTGCTGTTTTCTCTGTCACACTTCAACAAAGGTCAGTAACAGGTTTTCCAAGCCATTAAAAGTAATTAGTCTTGCCGTAGCAGCTAGCCACTTTGAGGCCTGTATTTAAGGCAGACAAAAAGCAGCAACATTTTAGAAAAAGTTTTAAAAAGGAACTCATACTTAATTCAAATGCAGAGTCAGTTAGTAAAAAAATCACAATTATCTAGGATTAGTAATCATTTCTTGTCTATGACCAGTGTTCTGTTTTGTTCTTTAATGGTTGATTTACTTTATTACAAAGACTATTTTTTATAAGGTATCATTGATATACGCTCTTATGAAGGTTTCACAAGAAAAATAATGTGCTTATGACATTCACCCATATTATCGAGTTCACCCCATACCCCATTGCAGTCACTTTTCATTAGTGTAGTAAGATGCCAGTAAGTCCCCACTTGTTACAAAGACTATTTTTAAGATAATTTTAGGTTTATGTAAGAAATGAATGGAAAGCACAGAGATTTCCCATGTACTTCCTGACTCACACACGCATATATACTTTATCAAACCACCAGAGTGACATATTTGTTATAATTGATGAACCTACATTGACACATCACAATCACCCAAAGGCCATAGCTGATGTTAGTGTTCACTCCTGGTATTGCACATTCTATGATTATGGACACATGTTTAATAAAGGTATCTGTAATTATAATATACAGAGTATTTTCACTGCTCTGAAATCCTCACTGCTCCACCTGTTCATCCCTTTTGCCCATTCTCCAACCCCTGATTCTTGTACTGTCTCCATAGTTTCACATTTCTAGAATGTTATGTGATTATAATCATACTGTATGTAGCCTTTTTATGTTGCCTTACTTCACTTACTAATAAGCAGTTAACTTTCCTCCATGTCTTTTCATGGCTTGATGGCTCATTACTTTTTAGACCTGAACAATATATCGTTGTACGGATGCTCTACATTTACTTATTCACCTACTCTAGGACATCTTGGTTGCTTCTAATGTTTGGCAATTACAAATAAAGCTACTATAAACATACATGTACAGGTTTCTATGTGGTTTTTATGTGGAAAAAAGTTTTCAACTTCTTTAGATAAATACCAAGGAGCACAATTGCTAGATTATATGATAAGAATATGTTTAGTTTTGTAAGAAACTAACAAATTGCCTTCCAAAGTGGCTATATCATTCTGCATTCTCACCAGCAATGAATGAGAGTTCCTACTGCTCCAAATCCTAGTGTAATATTTTACTTATGGGGTGGTAACATAGAAGGTATTGAGTTTGTTAATTTCAAGTTCTACTTGTTAATTGCTGGTATAAAGGAAAGTGATTAACTTTTCTATATTAACTTTGTATCCTGCAATCTTGCTCTAATAATTTATTATTTCCAGGAGTTTTTTAGTTGATTTTTTCAAATTTTCTACATAAACAATTATGTCATCTACCAAGAAAGAGGCAATTTTATTTCTTCCTTTTCAAATTGTATCTTTATTTCATTTTTTTTCTGTCTCATTTCATTAGCTAGAACAATATTAAATGGGTGTGGTGAGAGGAGATATCCTTGTCTTGTTTCTTACACTAGTGAGGAAGCTTCTAGTTTCTCATCATTAAATATGATGTAAGCTGTAGTTTACTGAGATTTTTTTTATGATGAATGGCTGTTGGATTTTGTCAAATGCTTTCTATGCATCAATTGATATCATCATATAATTTTTCTTCTTTAGCTTTTGATGTGATGGATTACACTAATTCATTTTCAAATATGGAACCAAGCTAGTATACATGGGATAAATCCTAATTAGTCATGGTGCATACATTTTTATACATCGTTGGAAATAATTTGCTAATATTTTTGTGCATTTTTGCATCTATGTTTATGTGAGATATTGGTCTATAATTTGCTTTTCTTGTAATGTCTTTGTCTGGTTTTGGTATTAGATAATACTGGCCTCATGGAATGGGTTAGCAAGTTAGGAAGTTTCCCATCTGCTTCTATTCTCTGAAAGATATTACAGAGAATTGGTATCATTTCTTCCTTAAATGTTTGGTAGAATTCATCAGTGAATCCATATGGGTCTGGTTATTTCTGTTTTGGAAAGTTATTAATTACTGATTCAATTTCTTTAATAGATACAGGTATATTCATATTGTCTATTCTTGTATGTTTTAGCAGATTATGTCTTTCAAAAAATTGGTTATCAAATCTGTAGGTATGGAGTTGTTCATAGCATTCTCCAATTATCATTGTCATGTCCATAGGATATCTCCTCCTTCATTTTTATTAGTGATTTGTGTCCTTTCTTTTATTTTGTTAGTTATCCTGGCAAGAACATAGATTTCATTGATGTTTTCAAATATCAAGATCTTTGTTTCACTCATTTCCTTCTATTGATTTCCTGTTCTTAATTTCATTGATTTCTACTCTAATCTTATTAATTTTCTTCTGCTTAATTTCTTTCTGCTGACTTTGCTCTTTTTATACCTAGGCAAAGACCCCAGAGAACTGCATTAGGAGACAGGGAAACCTAACAGAACTATTTCCAGTCTTACAGGATGGAAAAACAACAAAAATTAGAAGGTTTAATGAGTAAAAATTCAGTACAAAAGAGGGATAGAGAACTGAATTTATCTTGCCAGTGAATTTTTCCTAATAATAGTTGTAAAGATTCTAGGACTTAGATGGGACAGATGCAGAAACTGAAAACAATAGATTTTAAAGCAAAATAGACCTAAATAAATGGAGGAATTTCTAATACTTCATGCTAGGAAGATGGAAATTCTTCCAAAATTTATCTATATACACTTGAATTCCAATTAAAACACTACATTAGCTTTTATTTATGGACAAAAAATACAGATAAATTTGTATTATCTACACTTTCAAAGTAGAAACACTGAGTTCAACAAACTTAAACAAGAATGATTCTTGATATTTATAATATCAGATAGATACTGAGATATATTTTAAACCTAAATTAATTATATGCTGTTGGTGCAAGTACAGAAAATAGATCAGTGTTAAAGAACAGAGTCCAGAAACAGATTCACGTATGTACAGACACAGATTGAACAGTGTTAAGTGGAAGAAATGATGGTCTTTTTAATAAATGGTGTTAGGTCCAGTTGGATATCCATATGGGGGGAAATGTTTTTTAATTTCTGTCTTACACTATAGCCTAATTCTTAATATATTATAAATCTAAGTGGAAATAGAAAAATAAAAATAAAAATACTTTAGGGAAAAAAAGAAAAATACAGTCAAAATCTTAGGGATGGTTAAAGATATCCTAAGACACAAATGGTAATACCATAAAGGAAAAATAATGATAAACTAGATTTTATTCAACTAAAGTTCTTTTTGATCAAAAGACATCAAAAGTGTGCAACATAAACCATAAAATAGAAGAGGATATTTTAGCTAAATTTTGAAATTTTTATAGTTTTAATCTGTATGTAATAATGAGCACAAAAATATTTTTATATACAAATAGATGAATCTCACAAACATAATGTTGATTGAAATAAGCCAAAGACACCATCATAGTAACTATATGCCTACTTGTATCATTCTCAAGAACTTGCAACGATAATATATAGTTAGAAAGTCTGAATAGAAATTACTTTTAGAAGTGACTTGAAAGTGGACAAGAGCTTCTAGGCACTAATATTCTATTTCTTGATTTGGGTGTTGTTTACAGCAATCTGTTTATTTTGTAAAAATGCACATATGATTTGTAATGTATGTACACATGCACATGTATGTACACATATATTTATATCTTTATAAGTGTGCCTATCTATATATCTATCTGTCATCTATCTATATGGTATACTTCTATATTTCTTCTTTAAAAAAGTGGTGAGTGATTGGTTATAAAAAAGATAATTCATTTATTCAGCAGATAAGTATAATGTATAATTATTAGGGGTTTGGTGACAGGCGCTCTCCTAAGTGTTCAAGAAACACTGGTAGGCCATATAGAAAAGATCTTCCCCCAGTACTTCTGAGACAAGCATAGATGATTATTAATTTGATAAAATATACCTACGTATTATTAAAATTATTTATTAATAATGGTAAAAATATGAACATTCCCATTTTTATTCTGTCAGCCTCATGTGTTTTTGGAGCACAGTGTCAAATCAAAACTTTTTCCTGTCAGTTAGTTGTCTCATTGTTAAAGAAAAACCCATTACAGAAATGTTTTGGTACTCAAATAACCTAAACTCATGAAGTCTGATTAAACATTTTTTAAAACTTTTTTTATTAAACATTATTTGGAGGAGGAAAATTAGCATCTAAATATTATGAATATTTTCATAGGAACATTATGTTTCTCTACCCAACTTTATTTACTTTTGTGAAGATATTTCCTATTTTTGCATCAAATAACACTGCTTTGGTTTGACCTTGATCACACAGATAAGCTCTCTCTGTTGATCAGAATCTCGAGATCTCGACAATGACAAGGGATGCATATAAAACTCCCATGAAAACACTACAGTCCATAGTCAGAATGGTTTGTCACTTACAGTGTACTTGTGTATTTTGATAATTCAGTCATTTATATTCTCTGAGTGTAGTGACTGGATAAAAATGTTAACTAGATATTAAAATGTGTTATCACATAGCAGTATCTTTGTTCTACATGTTCCATTTTCACAAAATGAATCACTCAAAGCAAAGTACATTAATACACAAACAGTCAAGGGCTATGTGTTGATTTAAGGTAGAGATCCATGATAACACACTTGTTAAAATTATTTAACATGAACAAACACAACAAAACTTATTTGCAAAAAATGATCTATTATGCTTTATTTATTCAAAGCCCTGCAACTGCTCTCAACTATAATCTGTCCTGGTGCTTGAAAAATTTAAATGATTCTCCAAATACTATAACTATAATTAGATGTATACAAACACACATACACATACACACAAATACATATATATATGACTTACACATCTATGTATATACCATATATATAAAATATACATACTTAACTATATATTCTATCAAGATACTAGATAGACTGTCTTCAGAAACATTCTTTTCTTCTCAAGTTATTTGTTTACCTCTTTCATCTTCCCACAAAGCAATTATGAGCCAGTACTCACTCTGGACAGGTAGCTGTGTGTTTTCAACTTTTTGACAACTTTAAAATGGTTGTATCAGTAGAAAATAATATTGCATTCTATTTTCCTTTCATTTTGAACAATAGCATTTTTAATTAAAATAATTTCTATGTAATAGTGAAAAATGTTTGGCAGAAAGTAAATGTTTTGCAAATGAACATAAGCATTATTATTCACGATTTGTTCTTCTTTCTTCCTTTAGCGGAGATGGCTTAAATTTTATTCCAGAAGATGTCTCCAACTTCCAGTAGAAAATTTTAATTCCACATTCATTTTAATAAATTGGCAAATAGAATGGCATCACTCCTAGCTATCTGTTAGCAATTCTTAATTACAAATTCTGTGCTGTTTAATACCAATCACAAGCTTAGGTCATAGATAAATTTTAGATTACCTGTGATATGAAATCCATCATTCTTTGCAAGTAGTTTGCCTTGTATCCTTGCATTATGCCAGATCATGATACCTGTGATCAGAAAGAATCATTTAGTTTTCCTGTTCACTGGATTTATGAAACTGGGCTTTGTCATATAAAAGACATGCACTGAAGAGCATAACGGCAAATACTTTACAAACCTTTTGACTTGGGTTTTTGTATTTATGGTGAGAATGCCCTTGTCGTGTTTCCTAATAACACCCTATAAAAAAAGAAGGTAACATCTTATTTTGGTTCTGAGTAAAAGTTTTGGTTCTCCTGAGCAAGTTGTATTTTTATTATTTATCTATCTATCTATCTATCTATCTATTATCTATCTATCTATCTATCTATCTATCTATCTATCTATCTATCTATCTATCTATTTATTTTTGTTTTTATACTGGGTCTTGGAAAACAATGTTTTTCTCTTTTCTAGGGCAGGTAGGAAATACAAAGCCCAATTTTGACCTATAGTTGGCAAGTTACAGGATTTCCTGACATGTGCCTTGAGGGCTACATTTTACTTTTAGCTTCATTTGATATTTTCATTTGTATTTTCTTTGTGCCTTTCAGGCCTTATCTACAAATAAACTATATATTATTTTCTTTTTCTTTTTTAAAACTCACAAAATATAAGTTTCTTTTTTTAAAACTCACAAAATGTAAGTTAAAAATAAACATACAAACTTACTGCACTCTCCCGCCTTTTTAAAATATAAAACAATCTATAAAATATGTAATTCAAGTCATTTCAAATCCCATCTGGAAGAGTTTTAGTTGGTTCATTCAATGTCATTTGAGTTTTGTTTATAGAGAAATAGAAGAACCAAGGTTATCACAGAGTAATTTAACAGATTATTGATGTAACGTAGGCATAGAAGTTTTCCACATTTTTGAATTATGACCTCTTTGAAAGTATAAATGGAGTTACAGTATAAGGCAGTGAGTACCAAGTGAAGAAACTCACTTGGAATTAGATTATTGTTCATATGCTCTAGTGAAACATACTCAAATGCACCTATTTAATTACTCTAAAGCAGCGCTGTCAAATAGAAATATAATGTGAGCCACAGATAGAATTTTAAATTTTCTGGCAGCCATTTTAAGGTAAGTGAATAGAAGCAGATATAGTTGTTTTTAATAATACATTTTCTTTAATACCATACATCTAAAATATTATCATTTCAACATACAGTTAAAGTAAACGATATTGAGGGAGTTTGCATTCTTTCCTTATTTCTATTTTTTCCTTTCAGGTCTATTAGTGTTGCTCTATGTATTTTTAAGATATATTATTTTGTGCCTCTGTTTAAAACTGTTATGTTTTCTTGGTGAATTGACCTCTTTATTAACATGTTTTGCCTCTATTCCTGATGATATTCCTAATTCTAATGTTTACTTTGTGCTACAGTAATAGAGCCAATACAGCTGTATTAAAAAAAAGTGTTATTTTTAGCATGGGATGCTTTTTTCTAATCTTTCAATTTTAAATTCTCTTTATCTGTGTACTTAAAGTTAGTATTTAGTAGACAGCATGTACTATTCATCTTGTTTAAAAATCTCTTACTGATAATCAGGTGTTCAAATCACTTATGTTAAAAGTATTGATATGGTTACATTTAAATCTACCATTGTCTAGCTGTCTTCTATTTTTTTCCATCCATTCTTTGTTTCTAGCATCCATTCCTGCCTTCATTTAAATCAAGTGTTAGGATTCCAATTCATCTCCACTATTGCCTTATTAACTAAACACCTTCCTCACTCCCTTCCTCTCGCTTTTTTCCTCTTTCCTTTTTTTTCAGTCTTATCACAAGGTTTTAAATATAACTTATCTGAATCTATGTATAAATATTATCATACTACTTTGTCTATAATAAGGGAAGTCACAGTGTATATCCATTTCTTCTCACTTATCCATTGTCATATATTTCACTTGCAGGCTTTACTTGTTATAACCCCACAACACATTGCTATCATTTTTGCTGTAGAGGAAATGTCAGGGTATTTCTTCTCAAATGGGCTAGAGAGTAAATATTTTAGGAACTGTGGGTCACATATTACATTAGGTGAATAGCCTTCATTTTTTGCTTTTGTTTTTATGATTGTTTCAAAATGTAAAATATCATTTTTAACTTCTAGGGCCAGGAGTCTGATTTTGTAAACGGGCTGTAGTGCTAAACATTAAACAGTCAATTTTCTAAAAATAACTATAAATAAAAGAAAAATATTTTCTACATTCACTTCCATTTTTTACCTTTTATGTCCCCTTCATTTTTTTGTATAGATGCAAATTTCCATAAAGTAACATATTCCTTCTGCATAGAAACCTTTAACATTTCTTACAGGAAATCTGTATTCTTTACTATCTCTTAGGTCAAATTCTTTAACATCATCTTAAAATAACATTTTTTATCTTATTTAACATCTCATGTCTTTATTCATTAACACTTCTAACATGTCTATTGCCAATGACTTCAAGTAGTATTGGCTTTTTTCTCACTGGCTTATTTCACTTAGCATGATGCCCTCTGGGCTCATCCATGGTGTTGCAAATACATGTATCACATTTTCTTGAATTATTCATTTGTTGATGGGCACTTAGATTATCTCCACACCTTGGCTATTATGAATAATACTGCAATGAACAGAACATGGGAATACAGATATCTCTTTTGAGATAAAAGTTTCATTTCCTTTGAAAATATGCCCAGAAATGAATTGCTAGATCACATACTAGTTCTTTCATTAATTTCTTAAGGAACCTCTACCACTTTTCATAATGGATGTACTAGTTTACATTTCTATCATGAGTGTGCAAAGGTTTCCTGTTCTCTATATCCTCCCCAGCATTTATCTTGACTTTTTGATAACAGCCATACTAACAGGTGTAGTGGGGTTTCTCATTGTGGTTTTGATTTACATTTACTTGATTAATAGTGATATTAAGCAACTTTTTATGTAGCTGATGACCATCTGTATATCTTCTTTGGAAAAATGTCCTTTCAGGTCCTTTGACCATTTTTTAATTGGACTGTTTTTTTTTTCCTGCTATTGAGTTACAAGGGTTCATTATATATTTTAGACATTAACCTCTTATCAGATATATGGTTTGCAAATATTTTTTCCATTCCATAGGCTGTATTTTTGAGGATATTATTTTAATGTGGTGCATCATATTGATTTGTAGATGTAGTACCTTATTTGCATCCCTGGGATAAATCTCTCTTGATCATGTTGCATGATCCTTTTAATACATTGTAGAGTTCAGTATGCTAATATTTGGTTGAGAATTTTTATTTGTACATTTATCAGGGATATTGACCTGTAATTTGTTCTTCTTTTAATGTCCTTCCTTGGCTTTGTTGTCAGGGTAACACTGGCCTTATAAAGTGAAGTTGGACATGTTCTCTCCTTTTTTGAAGGATTTCAACAATAAAGGATTATTATTAATTCTTTTTTAAAGGTTTGTAGAATTCACCAGTGAACCTATCTGAGCATGGATTTTTCTTTGTTGCAAGGTTTTTGATTAGTCAATCAATTTCTGCTAGTATTTGGTCTGTTCAGATTTTCTATTTCATCATGATTTAGTGTGGGTAGATTGGATGTTTCCAGGAATTTTTCCATTTCTTCTAAATTATCCAATTTGTTGGCACATATGATCCTTTGTCTCTTATTATCTTTTGTATTTATATAGTTTCAGTTGTAATATCTCCTCTTTCACTTATAATTTTATTTATCTTAGTTTTTTTTGCTGGGGTTAGTCTAAAGGAAGGAAAAATAGGCCAAATTAAAGGGAGAGAGGATATATTGTAAGTTATGGGTTATCAGCTAACAGAATTTAAACCCAATATTTCCTTGTTTCTTCTTCATTAATGTATATTAACTCATATAGTAGTTTTAATTGATTAGAATTGCTAGTGTTTGGATTTCTACACTATGCATCAATTTCCCCTGTTCATATTTAGCCTAAGCTTATTGCTGTGTGCTTTAGTCTTGGTCTAATGAGGAGAATGTCTTGAGAGGGGCTTCATAAAGTAACTTTAATTAAGTCTACTACATACTGTTTACCATAATACTCTACATATATGAAGGCATTTTTCAAAATAAGCACTTTGTAAGGTCATCAAAGATGTTCTCTAACATCCTGGGTATTCACGGAATGTGGACTATGTTTTTCCCTTTTTCACAAATTCCAAGGACACATGCAACCAAAAATGAAAGCACTAGAATTTTCCTTAAAGTCTGTCTAAAACCAAAGATGTCCTATACACTCTACCTCATTCTGTTTTTTTCTTCTTCTCAACCTTCTCTTCTAATGGTCTAAAACTATGCAATAATAAGACATATTTTATTCTTTACATGTATTCTTTATTTTCTTTTTTAATCATAAATATTTTTCACTGCTGCATGTGCTAAGAAGCATAAACAAAATAATAAAAATTCAGTTAGGCCCAATGTTTAAAAGAATGTTTAAGGACTCTGTTCTTGGGTATTAGTGGGAATAAAGGGTTCTATAACATGAACAGCTGGAATAGTGGAGAATTTTTTCTATTACTTGCAACACTCCAGGAGGTTCCTAACTACTGAATGTTAAACAAACAATAATCAACAGACAAACATCGCCAAATTGTCTATTTTCACTTATGAAACTCACTAAGAAATTATAGGCTGTTGCTTTATTCTTAAAAAAGAAAAAGCTATAACTTTATAACTAAGAGGGAATTAAAATAAAAAATACAAGAAAACAAGTAAGAGGCAGGATTTTTTTCAGAATGATTTTATGTTCTTTACAATATGGAAGAAAAATTAAATGTAAATTTTTATTGTGGGTTTGTTTTGTTTTATTTTAGTTGGTTTTATAAAATAGAAACTTGACAGAGGATTCTTTTCACTTTGTTTAAAACATGTCAATAAAATAATTTATGTAAGCATTCATAAAAAACCTATAATCTTTATTTTTCACCTCAAAAGAGGATTTGATATTACTACTTACTGGTACATTCAAAACACTTTACTTGGATGTGTGGGTGTAAGTAAAATTTTTATAAACAACATACTAAAACTACTCCAAAGTTATATTCCTGGATTCATGATTTACAGTTATATTCATGACTATATATCAGGTTCATCCATCAACATCCTTTCCACATCCAGTAGGTAATATTCCAATCAAATGAACTGGTTTTTTATAGCATCCTTATTACACTGTGTCTAGGAGGCATGTTTTTAGTGATATCCTCAAAAAAATTTACTCATATATTGTTATAAAACAACAAAAACTAAAAGTAAGTCTGCCTCTGTCCTCACCTCACTGAAAAGCAGGGTATGGTATTTGCAAGAATGTGGACTTTGTGTCAAGTAGACATGGGTATTGATTAGAGACTTAAGATTAATTAGCCTGTGACATTACAAATACATGATTCCCCTTTTGGTTTTTTCATGAATTAGGAGAAATAATATTTACTCTGAAGGATGTTTCCCAACATAAATGATGTGATTTATAGGAAATCAACAATCTTGATAATCCTGAAACTATGTAGGTGTTCATTAACTACCTCATTCTTTTTCCCATTTTTTATTACTGAAACACAAGCTTAATGTATTGCTGAAGACTTAAGCTTAGCTGTAATATCTTTTATGGTCACCCTGCTTCAAATCGTAGTTTTTACAAATTTGTGTGCTTTATTTGTATGTGTTACTTCTTCACCTTTCTCAAATTCAGCCCAGCATTCAAGGTCCTTCCAGTCTTGTTACAATCACATTCTATTATTATGATAATTATGGAATTTCCACTCCAGATAACTTTTTCTAATAAGAATTAAGACCAAGGATAGAAGTGTCCTGTCCATAGGATGTCTCCTCCTTCATTTCTGATATTACTAACTGTGTCCTATCTCTTGTATTATTAATTGTCCTGCCTATAGTCTTACTGAGTTTATTGGTGTTTTCAAAGATCTGGATTCTGTTTTCATTAATTTTCTCTACTGATTTCCTATTTTCAATATTATTGTTTTCTACTTCTTACTATCTCTTTCTTCTGCTTAATTTGGATTTACTTTGGTCTTCTTTTTCTATTTTCCTAGGGTGAAAACATATTAATAATTTTAAATCTTTCTTCTATCTAATATGTATATTCAATACTATAAATTTCCTTCTTATCAATGCTTTTGTTGCATCCTACAAGTTTTGATAAACTGTAGTTTAATTTTTATTTAGTTCTAAATATTGTTTAATTTCTCTTGAGGTTTCTTCTTTGACTCATATGTTATTTAGAATTGTGTTATTTAATCTCCATGTATTCGAGATTTTTCCAGTTATCTTTGTTAGGGATTACTAGTTTAATTCCACTGTGATCTCACAGCAGACATTATATGACTTCCATTCTTTTAAATTTGTTGAAGTGTGTTTTTGGCCCAGAATGTGGTCTGTTTTGATGAATGTTCCATGTAAGCTTGAAAAGATAGGAATCTTTTCACACACACAGAATGGAATGCATTGTTGCTACTACTGTTTTTAACAAAGTGTATTATCTGTTAGACATATTAAGAATAAGAAAAATGAAAGTGATTATATTTACTTTAAGTTATTCCTTTTTCAATGCCTTTCCTTTCTTTGAGTATATCTGAATCTCCTACCTATATTATTTTCCTTCTTCCTAAGGAACTTCTATTAACATTTTTTGTAAGGCAGGGCCACAGGCAACTGGCAACAAATTCCCTCTATCTTTGTTTCCCTAAGAAAGTCTTTACTTCTTCACTTTTGAAGGATAAATTCTCAGGGTACAAAATTCTAGGCTGATGACTTTCTTTTTCTCTCAACAGTTTAAAATTTTACCATTCTCTTCTTCTTACTTGCATGGTTTCTGAGGAGAAGTCAGATACAATGTTGATATTTGTTTCCTCTATAATTAGGGTGTTTCCCCCTATGGCTTCTTTTTGGGTATTTTCTTTGTCTTTGACTTTCAGTAGTTTGAAAATGATATGCCCAGGTACAGTGTTTTCATTTGATTTGCATTTATCTTGCTTGGTGTTCTCAGAGCTGCTGTATCTGTGATTTGCTGTCTGATAATAACTTGGGAAATTCTCAGTCACTATTGTTTCTCTTCTTTTTTTCTGTTCCTTTCCCTCTTTCTTCTGGTATTCCCATTTTGTATATGTTACACCTTTTGTAGTAGCCTGAAAGTCTTTGCATATTCTACTTTATTGAGTTTTTTTTATTATCGTTGTCTGTAGTTTTATATTTTTGAGTTTTTTATTGATGTATCCTCAAACTTATAGATTCTTCCCTCAGCTGTGTCCAGTCTATTAACAATTCTTTCAAAGGCCTTCTTCATTTCCATCACAGTGACTTTTATCTCTAGCATGTCTTTTCTTATTTCCTAGGATTTCCATCTCTCTGCTTTCACTGGCTACTTGTTATTGCACACTGCCTACTTTATCCACTAGAACCCTTAGTATATTAATCATACTTTAAAATTTCCAGTCTGATAATTCCAACATCCCTGCCATGTCTCATTGTAATCCTTGCTCTATCTCTTCAAAATGTATTTTTTCCTTCCTTTTGATATACCTTGTAATTTTTGATACCTGGACCAGATTTATGGTGTAAAAAAAACTGTTGCAAACAAGCTTTTTGTAATGCGGTGGTGAGTAGGGGTGTGGGGAAATTATCTGCATTCTATGATTAGGTCTCATTCCTTTAGGGAGCCTATGCCACTGGCTGTCACCTTCATGAATGTTTCTAAGTTTCTTTCCCCTTTGGTGGGACAGGATGACTACAGAGGACTGCAGTTAGGTGTTTCCCTCCCTCCCTAAGTCAGGCTCTCATTAACTAGTTCTTCCTGAGGGCAGGTCTTTGTAAAAGGACAGAGTGCTCTGCAGTATTTCAAATGGTTTCTTTCCCCTCCTTTACCAGAAGCATTAGAGGTTTTTTGTCAGATATTTACTATGGGAAACCGGTCAAGCTCTTGAAGGTAAGTATAACAATATTTTGGAAGTCCCCATATGCAGTTGTATGCAAATCAATCTGGGACTGATACAGGAGATAAAAACCCCTTGGAGTTTTTAACTGTCAGAGTTGTTCACAATGAGCCTCCAGCAATTCATCAATAGCTATTCAGGTTTTCCTATCCTGACTCTGTTTCCTGCAGTGTCTCTACCCAGGTAAGCCATTATTTCCTGTATTTATCTGTCTGTGTCCTCCTCTATATTAGGGATACAAGAAGAGTTGTTGATTTTTGAGTCTGAGTCTGTCTATTGTTTTGCTTGTTATTAGTAAGGAGTGGTGCCTTCCAAGCTCCTTACACATGGAATAAAAAATTCTGAGTGACATTTTTTAAATACAGTCTGTCAATGTCACTCCTGGGATACCAGATCTTGATTTATTAAACATTTAATGTAGCTTTCAGGAAACTGCTCATTTCTAACTTACTCATCTCACCAGTCAATTCATATTATTGCTCTTTCACCGTCTGTACTCATTCTTGTGGAATAGTTCTTCAAATTTTCCATGGTCCTTCCTTCCTAAGGCCTTGAACACATATTGCATAGTTGTGCAGATAATATACTGTAGTGCATGTAGAACCATGCACATGTTTTTTTTTATGGTGCATTTACCATAACTTTTATCAATTACTAATGTCTGATACAATTAAAATTTTTTCTCAGTATTCTAACTTTTTCTAATTTCAGCTTTAAATTTATTACTATCTTCCAAAAATAATGCATTTAACAAGAAAATATATATTCACATATACTGATTATTGTGCTATAAGATGGGAAGAGCTATAGGAAAGCCAGGGAATATTAGAAAAAGGCCAATTTTTTAAGTGGTAATATTCTTTCCTAGGAATACTCTTTCTCTCACCTCATTAGCTTTGTTGACTTCTACTTACCTTTGCCTATCAGCTCAAATGCCTCTTCTCAGTGACTCAGCGTTTTAAACTGCAAATGATGGTAAGTCAACTAATAGTGCTTTGTGTAGTAGGACATCGAAAAAGTCTCATAAGGAAGAAATATGGAAGTAAGCAATCTGGGACTGATACAGGAGATAAATGATATACTTAAATTCAAGACTTTTCTTTTCATTGTGTCATCCCAAGTGTGGTGTGTGTGTGTGTGTGTGTGTGTGTGTGTGTGTGTGTGTGTGTGTGTTTAACTCATGTAGGCAAAATAGCTGTTGTAGCCCCAGGAATCAAATCTGTGTTGCAAATAATAAAAAGAAAGAATGGGCAGTATCTGTTTGACTTCTACTTACTTCTCAGTTTATTAACTGTAACTAGCAGCTGGAAAGTCTAGTTTCAAGGGAATCTAACATCAAAATAATTTTTATAGTTGAGGAATAGAAAGGAGGAAGTCGAAAAACTGTCAGTCAAAAACCGTCACCTTTTATGGAAACTTCCTAGACATTCCTGTGTCAGACTTCCATGATTTGCTGTGATAGCAAATCATGGTACTTAGCATGTAACAAAATTGTAAATTAGCTCTATTTGCATGCTATTTTATTATGATCTGTCTTCCATTAAAATACAATCTAGGGAGGACAGAAATATATAATTTTTTCTCTTACTAGTTTAACCTCATATTTTCAATAATAGCTTTAATTATTTAATTAGTTAATACATACTGTGTGCTTAAAACAAATTATGGAATGATGAGATTAGTGTAGTTAAGGTCTGTTTGTCTTCCTCATTTTCCTTAAAAATTTTTGTACATTTTTATCAACACACAGTATGTTCTATTTTCATAGATAGTTTGTTTATTGTGCCACCTAAATTAGTCTGTTTACCAAGTTACTTAAAAGTAAAGCATTTTCTAATTTTTCTTTGATTGTTCTATCTTGCTTAGAGCATAATAATTAATATTGTAGTAGTTCACACTATGAAATTCTATGTATTCATAGTAATTCATATGTATGAAAAATCAGTATTTCAAAGCATCATTTTTGGAAGATATTAAATGAGTTTGAACTTGAAATTTGAAATGGTCGATGCTCTACAGCCGCATGTGCATGATTCTACCTGCTGTAGCATGTGGTCTGGATTATATTTCTTACATAAAAGTTTTGATGATCACCTAATTCAACCATACAAGAATGGCTATAGTGATGGGGAGGGAATATAAATCACTAGTGAGATTACATCTAAGTATTAGCAACAATGGATGATTAAATATAGATTTTAGTTTAGACTACAACCTAAGTAATAGAGGAAAATCAAACTACTGCTGAGGTAATCATCCCCCACCTTTGGAGGTGAATGGACTATTTACAGGAAAGTAATAATAAAAAAAAATCTGTCGATTCTCCAGTCTAACTGGAAACTTTCCATGTACATACTTGATTCTACTTATTACACAAAATTAGAGAATAAATTGGGTTGAACAGAATCCAAACTCAACATTTGTGTATTGGCCAGGCCAAGGGTAATGTAATCAAAGCAAGAACAACAGTTGAACTTAAATTCATAAGAAGGCCAGTAAAGGGAATCATTTATTAATTAATTTATTCATTCAACAATGGTTTATATGTATTCCTATATTTGTACTTAGCCATGCAAAGGAAATTAAAATATTTACCATCCCAGTCATAATAAAGCTCTCATTTTAAAGAGAAGAGATCTTTTAAATGTTCTAAAAGCAGTTGTGATTTATTTGAAGAAAAATATATCGAGTTATAAAAATTCTGTATTTCTTTCCTCTCCTGTCTCTCTTGTTTTTGTTGTTGTTATTGTTTGTTCATTATTAACCATGGGTGGGCACTGATCAGGCTGGTCCAGATATCTTGGTTATGTTACTTATTTTGACTCAAAGTATATTTTATTTATTGTATACATACATATACAAATATAATTGTATAGCTATTTATAATATAGCAAGTGTAACATTTTCCTTAGTATGTTACTTACATTTTTACATTTATAATGTTATTTCCTAATGTATGATTTTCCATCTTTCCAACTCTATATAAACTATGTAAGAAAAGGAAGATACTTTAATTATTACAACTCTACATGAAAGAAATAATTACCTCTATTTGCAAAGTATTCAGTAATTTTCTACTAATTTATGCAGACAAAAGTAATCTCCTAAAGGTATTAAATTTTAAAAGATCTGTATTTCTACATGATTTTTATGAGGAAGTGGAGAATTTTTGCAATTTATGTGCAAACATACTAATTTTGCCCTTGAAATTATAAATTAATCATTTTAGTGATGGTTCTTATTAATGAAAAGATACATTATTTGCAAACTTCATAATTCACTATTAGTGACAAATATTATGAAACTTTAAACAAATAATCTAGGCACCTAGGATCTTAAAATCTGAGATGGAGGCTCTTTAAGGTGAATAGGTTCTTGTCAATTTCTTCCTTCATTTTTGTTTTAAAATCTACCTTTTAGGTAAAATTCACATGCCAAAATCTCATAATAACTTTCCTAGAAAATTAAAGAGTATTCTTTTTGTTCCAAGTGCCATGGTATAGATTTTACTGATGTCTTATTCATAAGATGCCTCTTTTTTGTGTGTGAGACAAAGCTCAATTCACTAAGGTGAGTAAGAGAGATGTGAAATTATCAGGGAATAAAATGTATTTTTCACATTTCACATAAGTACCAAGAGGTCAATTAGACACATTGCCTAAAAACATTTTTTGAAAACAATTTTTAAAAATAAAATCTTAAATGTCTACTTTTAGATATTTCAGGATATTAACAATCAAGAATTCTCTGTTAGTTAAAAATCCTTGAAGGTCTGTGTGTGCAATCTTCTCCATGTCCTGTGGGCAGAGTTTCTTTGGACGTATTTAGTATTCTGCTTGGACAGAGGAGGAGCTGTTAATCTGTTAAAGCCAGAAAGAATTAACCCATGTACAATGATATCTCACATGATTCCTTTCAATATGTGTACATATTGTATGGTTCAGCTGGATATAATCTGAATTAGCATTTTATTTAAAATGATGAGGTGATCACGGGAAGATGGCAGCATGAGTAGTTCAGAGGAAATCTCCTCCCCAAAACATATATATTTATGAAAATACAATAAATACAACTATTCCTAAAAGAGATACCAGTGGATGCAGTACAACAGCCAGGATACATCTACATCTGTGAGAAATCAACATCACACAAAGGGGGTAAGATACAAGCTGCGGCCAGGCAGGACCCAAACACTCCCCCACCACAGAACCCGGCGGGAAGAAAGGAGTTGGAATGGGGAGAGAGTGAAAGCCCAGGACTGCTAAACAACCAGCTCTAGAAATCTGCACCCAGAGAGCAGACACAAGGTGAACAGGGGCTGGATATTAGAGAAATGGAAAAGCAAAACCTGTGGGCAGATTCCCGCAATTGGCGGCCCTGAGACAAAAGAAAAGTGAGTGCTTCCTGCAAGTCTTAAAGGGACAGGGACCCCATAGTTGAACGAAGTCATCCTGGTACACTTAGCCAGCAGCTGGGAATCCTGGGAATCTTAGGCACCCTAAACCCCAGGGAAGCAGCACAGCTCTGAAGCCCCTCACAGCATTAAGCAGCCTGCCAGTCGTTCCTCCAACCAGCGTGGACCCCAACACACCAGCCCAGTAGCAGGAGAGTGGCAGCATGTACTGAGGACGGTGGCACCGGAACGGACTGGGAGCAGATCGTATGAGCCAATGGCACCAGAGGGGACCAGGAGAGGCTTGTGCAAGCCCACAGCAGCGACGACCAAACAGCCCGGGTACGGCCTGCGCACACTGGTGGCAGTGGAGCCAGAGGAGCCAGGTAGAGGTCCGCGTGGGAGAGCCCCACGCACACCTGAGCGGAGCCAGAGGGAGCAGGTGTGCTCCCAGCAGCCAACTGGAATCCCAGCCCAATGCAAAGCCGCCCGGGCCAGACCCAAAGGCCGTTGCTGCCACACAGCTGCCTGGCAGGGGCACTGCTATCACGGAGGAGTGCACCTGGCATGTCTGCCACTCCCCGCAGGGCTCTGTGCTGCTTGGATGAAGACCCTGCCCACAGCAGCTTAGGGGACTAACCTGGTGGCAGCTCCAAGAGTGCGGGTAACCGACACAGGCAGTGGAGAAGGGCAAGGCATCCAACAAGCAGGAAAGGAATTTCTTCTCCCAGCTGACACACCCTCAACCTGCCTATAGCCACTGCTATCACCATGAAAAGGCAAAAAAATTTAAGTCAGTCCAATAGAGTTCAGACAACACCTGAGAGAGGAGCTGCAGAGAGAGACCTAACCAGTCTCCCTGAAAAAGAATTCAAAATAAAAATCATAAACATGCTGACAGAGTTGCAGAGAAATATGCCAGAGCTAAGAGATTAAGTCCAGAGGGAGATCACAGACATCTGGAGGGAGATTACAGAAGTGAAACAAACTCTGGAAGGATTTATAAGCAGAATGGATAAGATGCAAGAAGCCATTGATGGAATAGAAACCAGAGAACAGGAACACATAGAAGCTGATGCAGAGACAGATAAAAGGATCTCCAGGAATGAAACAATATTAAGAGAGCTGTATGACCAATCCAAAAGGAACAATATCCACATTACAGGGGTACCAGAAGAAGAAGAGAGAAAAAGGGATAGAAAGTGTCTTTGAAGAAATAATTGCTGAGAATTTCCCCAAAGAGGACAACACCAAGACACATAATAATTAAAATGGCAAAGATCAAGGACAAGGACAGAGTATTCAAGGCAGCCAGAGAGAGAAAAAAAGGTTACCTACAAAGGAAAACCCATCAGGCTATCATCAGACTTCTCAACAGAAACTTTACAGGCCAGAAGAGAATAGCATGATATATTTAATGCAATGAAACAGAAGGGCCTTGAACCAAGGATACTGTATCCGGCACGATTATCATTTAAATATGAAGGAGGGATTAAACAATTCCCAGACAAGCAAAAGTTGAGGGAATTTGCCTCCCACAAATCACCTCTACAGGGTATCTTAGAGGGACTGTTCTAGACGGGAGCACTCCTAAAAAGAGCACTGAACAAAACACCCAACATATGAAGAAGGGAGGAGGAGGAATGAGAAGGGAGAGAAATAATCATCATACTGTGTTTATAATAGCTCACTAAGTGAGTTAAGTTAGACAGTAAGGTAGTAAACAAGCCAACCTTGAACCTTTGGTAACCACGAATCTAAAGCCTGCAGTGGCTATAAGTACATATCTTCAATAATCACCCTAAATGTAAATGGAATGAATGCACCAATCAAAAGACACAGAGTAATAGAATGGATAAAAAAGCAGGACCCATCTATATGCTGCTTACAAGAGACTCACCTCAAACCCAAAGACATGCACAGATTAAAATTCAAGGGATGGAAAAAGATATTTCATGCAAATAACAGAGAGAAAAAAGCAGGTGTTGCAACACTAGTATCAGATGAAATAGACTTCAAAATAAAGAAAGTAACAAGAGATAAAGAAGGACATTACATAATGATAAAGGGCTCAGTGCAACAACAGGATATAACCATTATAAACACATATGCACCCAATACAGGAGCACCAGTATATGTGAAACAAATACTAACAGAATTAAAGGAGGAAATAGAATGCAATGCATTCATTTTGGGAGACTTTAACACACCACTCACTCCAAAGGACAGATCCACCAGACAGAAAATAAGTAAGGACACAGAGGCACTGAACAACACACTAGAACAGATGGACCCAACAGACATCTATAGAACTCTACACCCGAAAGCAACAGGATACACATTCTTCTCAAGTGCACATGGAATATTCTCCAGAATAGACCACATACTAGGTCACAAGAGGAGCCTCAGTAAATTCCAAAAGATTGAAATCCTACCAACCAACTTCTCAGACCACAAAGGTATAAAACTAGACATAAATTGTACAAAGAAAGCAAAAAGGCTCACAAACACATGGAGGCTTAACAATATGCTCCTAAATAATCAATAGATCAATGACTAAATTAAAATGGAGATCCAGCAATATATGGAAACAAATAACAACAACACAAAGCCCCAACTTCTCTGGGACGCAGCAAAAGCAGTCTTAAGAGGAAAGTATATAGCAATCCAGGCATATTTAAAGAAGGAAGAATAATCCCAAATGAATAGTCTAATGTCACAATTATCGAAATTGGAAAAAGAAGAACAAATGAGGCCAAAGGTCAGCAGATGGAGGGACATAATAGAGATCAGAGAAGAAATAAATAAAATTGAGAAGAATAAAATAGAAAAAATCAATGTTACCAAGAGCTGGTTCTTCAAGAAAATAAACAAAATAGATAAGCCTCTAGCCAGATTTATTAAGAGAAAAAGAGAGTCAACACACATCAACAGAATCAGAAATGAGAAAGGAAAAATGACGATGGACCCCAAAGAAATACAAAGAATTATTAGAGAATACTATGAAAACCTATATGCTGACAAGCTGGAAAACCTAGGAGAAATGGACAACTTCCTAGAAAAATACAACCTTCCAAGACTGACCAAGGAAGAAACACAAAATCTAAACAGACCAATTACCAGCAATGAAATTGAAAGAATAATCAAAAAACTACCCAAGAACAAAACCCTTGGGAAAGATGGATTTACCTCGGAATTTTATCAGACATACAAAGAAGACATAATACCCATTCTCCTTAAAGTGTTCCACAAAAATAGAAGAGGAGGGAATACTCCCAAACTCATTCTATGAAGCCAACATCACCCTAATAAGTAAAACTAGGCAAAGACCCCACCAAAAAAGAAAATTACAGACCAATATCCCTGATGAATGTAGATGCAGAAATACTCAACAAAATATTAGCAAACTGAATTCAAAAATACATCAAGAGGATCATAAACCATGACCAAGTGGGATTCACATCACAGATGCAAGGATGGTACAACATTAGAAAATCCATCAACATCATCCACCACATCAACAGAAAGAAGGACAAAAACCACATGATCATCTCCATAGATGCTGAAAAAGCATTTGACAAAATTCAACATCCATTCACGATAAAAACTCTCAACAAAATGGTCATAGAGGGCAAGTACCTCAACATAATAAAGGCCATATATGATAAACCCACAGCTAACATCATACTGAACAGCGAGAGGTTGAAAGCTTTTCCTCTGAGATCGGGAACAAGACAGGGATGCCCACTCTCCCCACTGTTATTCAACATAGTACTGGAGGTCCTAGCCACGGTAATCAGACAAAAGAAAGAAATACAAGGAATCCAGATTGGTAAAGGTGAAGTAAAACTGTTACTATTTGCAGATGGCATGATATGGTACATAAAAAACCCTAAAGACTCCACTCCAAAACTACTAGAACTAATATCGGAATTCAGCCAAGTTGCAGGATAGAAAATTAACACACAGATATCTGTAGCTTTCCTCTACACTAACAATGAACCAACTGAAAGAGAAATCAGGAAAACAGTTCCATTCACAATAGCATCAGAATGAATAAAATACCTAGGAATAAACCTAACCAAGGAAGTGAAAGACCTATACCCTGAAAACCACAAGACACTCTTAAGAGAAATTAAAGAGGTCACTAACAAATGGAAACTCATCCATGCTCTTGGCTAGGAAGAATTAATATCATCAAAATGGCCATCCTGTCCAAAGCAATATACAGATTTGATGTACTCCCTATCAAATTACCAACAACATTCTTCAATAAACTGAAACAAATAGTTCAAAAATTCATATGGAACCGCCAAAGACCCCGAATAGCCATAGCAATCATGAGAAGGAAGAATAAAGTGGGGGGGATCTCACTCCCCAACTTCAAGCTCTACTACAAAGCCACAGTAATCAAGACAATTTGGTACTGGCACAAGAACAGAGCCACAGACCAGTGGAACAGAATAGAGACTCCAGACATTAACGCAAACATATATGGCCAATTAATATACGATAAAGGAGCCATGGACATACAATAGGGAAATGACAGTCTCTTCAACAGATGGTGCTGGCAGAACTTGACAGCTACATGTAAGAGAATGAACACTGCCTAACCCCAAACATGAAAGTAAATTCGAAATGGATCAAAGACCTGAATGTAAGTCATGAAACCATAAAACTGTTAGAAAAAAAAATAGGCATAAATCTCATGGACATAAACATGAGTGACTTCTTCATGAACATATCTCCCTGGGCAAGGGAAAAAAAGGCAAAATTGAACAAGTGGGACAATATCAAGCTAAAAAGCTTCTGTACAGCAAAGGACACCATCAATAGAACAAAAAGGTGTCCAACAGTATGGGAGAACATATTCATAAATGACAGATCCAATAAAGGATTGACATCTAAAATATATAAAGAGCACGCACATCTCAACAAACAAAATGCAAATATCTATTTTAAAAAATGGGCAGAGGAGCTGAATAGACAGTTCTCTAAAGAAGAAATCCAGATGGCCAACAGGCACATGAAAAGATGCTCCACATCGCTAATCATCATAGAAATGCAAATTAAAACCACAATGATATATCACCTCACACTAGTAATAATGGCTGCCATCCAAAAGACAAACAACAACAAATGTTGGCAAGGTTGTGGAGAAAGGGGAACCCTCATACACTGCTGGTGGGATGTAAATTAGTTCAACCACTATGGAAAGCAGTATGGAGGTTCCTCAAAAAGCTCAAGATAGAAATACCTTTTGACACAGGAATTCCACTTTTAGGAATTTACTGTAAGAATGGAACAGCCCAGTTTGAAAAAGACAGATGCACCCCTATGTTTATCGCTGCACTATTTACAATAGCCAAGATATGAAAGCAACCTAAATGTCCATCAGTAGATGAATAGATAAAGAAGATGTGGTACATATACACAATGGAATGTTACTTAGCCATAAGAAAAAAACAGATCCTACCATTCACAGCAACATGGATGGAGCTAGAAGGTATTATGCTCAGTGAAATAAACCAGGTGGAGAAAGACAAGTACCAAATGTTTCACTCATATGTGGAGTATAAGAACAAAGGAAAACTGAAGGAACAAAACAGCAGCAGAATCACAGAACCCAAGAGTGGACTAATAGTTACCAAAGGGAAAGGTACTGGGGAGGATGGGTGGGAAGGAAGAGATAAGGACAGGGAAAAAGAAAGAGGGCATTACGATTAGCATGTATAGTGCGTGGGGGGCATGGGGAGGGCTGTGCAACACAGAGAAGACAAGTAGTGATTTTACAGCATCTTACTATGCAGATGGACAATGACTGTGAAGGGGTATGTGGGGGGCACTTGGTGAAGGGGGGAGCCTAGTAAACATAATGTTCTTCATGTAATTGTAGATTAATGTTACCAAAATTCAAAAAATAAATAAATAAATAAATAAATAAATAAAATGATGAGGTATTTTAGCAAACATTTGTTGCTTCTGGAGTGCCTAATATGTGCAAAGTAGCATGTTAGGCTTCAGAATTATTCTAAAAAAATGAATCAGATACAGTCTCTAACATTAATGGTTTATAATCAAATGAAATGTTTAGGCTGAAATGTACCAAATTTCCTTATATGGGACCTGTTTTGTACTGTAATAAAAGATGTCAGCACTGTGTTGAGGGAATAGTTTTTTGCCTCTGGCAGTCAAGGTAATTTATAGGGAGAAGTTGACCTTTGTAGGTGGGTTCCGAAGACTAGCAGGCTATTGTTAGGTACAGAAAATTAAGGTGCAAAGTGTTTAGTATAAGAAACTGCATGTAGAAAAGTTCAAAGGTGTGAAGTTAAATGGTGTAGTTGAGAAATAATCATGGGACTGTACCATATGTAAGATATAAGATGAGGGATGAGGAGAGAAGAATGGCGGGTTGGGTATGGACAGATTATGAAGGACTGTGAACACCAGCCTAAATCATGTGAATTTTATTTCAGGAAGTTTTAAAGCAGTTTGAACAGGAGAACGACATTATGTGAATTCAGATGTATCTGATTACTGTGGTGACATTACTCAGACAAAAGTTGCTGAGAGCAAAACTAAGAGTTTAGATATGAGGCAGAATTTTATTTCAAAATGAATTACTCAAAGTAACAAACCTTGACCTATAATGAAATAAATTGGCAGAACCATTCTTCTAAGTCAGCATAGCATTAAAGTTAAATGATTGCTCTACCCTCTCATAATCTATGTGGCCTAAAGAGAACATTTGTACACTCTTCTCACAAGCATATGCACACTGACAACAAAATTAGCTCCCCAGTAAATGGGAGTGTCAAATTATGTCTCATTATTACTTGGTCCCACTGCCTGATTTCCATCAGGACTGCCAGCACCTTGGAATACAATGTAAGCTGTCCCTAACCTGGGGAAGTTCTGTGATTAGAGGAGGTGGCTCATATTAACTTTACCATAGGGCTAATATTATCTCTACTTAGCTCTAATATTAGGACCACAGTTATACTTGGTCAAATCCAACTGATTGTTCTATCACTTTGTGAAACTGCTTCAACATGAGAAGCCCATATCTATTAAATTTTATTGATGTATAAAGTGCTCATAACTTATAAGAAAACAACAGGAAAAGAATCCAAATTATTGAAAGCAATTTGCAGGAAGGCAGCTTTTATAACTATCTAATCTATCTTATAACTATAAGAATAGTGGGTAGTCCTATTGAATACTATTGGAAAATAACATTTTTGAAAATATTTATATTAGTTTGGTTAAATAGTTGCTGCATTTCAGTCTTTAAAATCAAGGAGGAAATAATAATCTACATTTATTGACAACAAAAGATGGTTCAGGCACTATGTTAAATGCTGTGCATGAATGATATCTTTTAACTTTCATAACTATTCATAAGGTAGATATAATTAATGTACCCACTTTGCAGTTTCAAAAATCAAAGTATTTATTGTTAAAATTCATGAAATTAGTAACTGGAGACTCAGATAAAAAAAATCTCTCTGATGATAAACCTTAGATTCTTATCCATTCTCTTACAGTGCATTTCCTAGTATTAAAACTTCTTCTTATAAAAACCTAAGCCACCAGATGCTTCTCATTGCATTAATTTCACACAGGTCTCAGGACCTGACAATCGCTATAACTATTAGCTCTAACTTTACATATTTCGGGGACACCCACTAGCAAAGGGATTCTGAAACACTGGCATTATTTGGGATTATTTAAGGTACACAAGATATTGATGATGATGGTAATGAAGTGATATTAATAAAGTTAATATTTATTGAAGATTTAATGTATATTAGACCCTATTGTAAATAGCTCCCCATCCACTTCAGAGCTGCCTATAAAATATAAAAGTATTCCTATATTGATCATGCAAGAATTAGAAAGTTTTATGTTTCTTTAGCTAGAGAGTATCCTATTCTTTTACTGCCTATGTAATTCCAACTGAATCTTCATGCTTAGCTTAGAAATCATTCCTCCAATAAATCACTATGTTAATCACTTTAGTGCCTACCAATTCCACCTTTGTTACATTTATACACTATCTGGTCCATACTCTCACATTTGTCCCATGTGATTTGTAGGCTTGGTCCCTCTCCCTTACATCCATTACACTACGAACATAGAGAAAGGAAGGCTTGCCCATCTTTTAATACTGCCAAACAACAATGACTTGCACATACTAAGCAGTTAATAAATATGCATTAAATAAATAAACATAAATTGGGCTAAATTTCTGTTACCTCGTCATCCTTTGGCATTCAAATTACAGACAATTCCTAATTCAGGGCAGCTCAGCATAGCTGGAGTCACCGCCTCTTGGCTCCTTTCCTTCGTCAGCTACAGTTGTGATGGATGCTTTGATTCCTCCTGGCAATGGCTCGCTCCATGATGGTTCTGTACTGATGAAATAAAAAAAAGATGTAATTTTTCTGATGGATGGCTTTTTTTGATGCCATGGAGATGCTTAAAATATGAAAAAGCACAGGTTGGAAATGGGGGCAGCTAACCAGGGGTAATTCTTAACTACCCAAAAACTTGATGGATCATTCAGGGAGACAGTTTGCATAACTTCTACGGGTTGCCTTTCATGGTGTCCTCCATAATGCACCTTCCTTTCCTCTTTAACTCTCCTTTAACTCCTTCTTTACTGCTTCTTTGGATAAAGTACCAAAGGAACTAAATGAACCCAAATCCTTGACTTGGGCTCTGTTGAAGAGACTAATCAAACTAGAGTTAATTTAATCTGTACCTTCCAAAACCTTTTTTTCTCAATAATCTCTGGACCTGAACTGCTTGCCACTTAGCTAGAGATGAGGCTACTGTACCATGACAGCTATAGTGACAGGACGGTAACATTAAGGCAACAAAGATAGAGTATATTCCTGAACCCCTTCTCCAACACATCCTCATGATATCCATATCACACAGCCAGCCCCCTTCCACAGGCCCATTCCACTTGTCACTACACAACTCTCCCTCTAGACAAATGAAATGAAATATGTAGGAAAGCTAAAACAGAGAAACTGAAAGCAGTTTCAATTGAAATTGAATCTTAATTTAGACATTTATTATCATTTCTTAAATATACCTTTTACTCATTACCATCTTTGGGTGGCCTTGGACTTCTGAGTCATCTAAAAAATACATATCTTAGGCTAACTGTACAGTTGTAACTGTAATTGTACATTTTTGCTCAGGAAGAAAATACCCTTAGAAAGCTTCAAAAGGACTGCATGCTTCATTAGGAACAGAAAAGTTAGGGAAAAGATAATACTTTTTAATGAACCAGTAAAGAGAGAAAGCTATTTAAGGTATTAGGTATTAGCCAAAGGAAGAAAGACTGGGAAAGCAGTCACTGAGATAGAGAGGGAAAGACAAGGAAAGGACAGGTCGGCTAAAATGAAAAAATGTTTAGTGGTTCACCATTGTAGGACATGCTCATTATAGCATGTTTACTCAGTATTATTATTATTTGCCAGTTATTATTATTATTAATAGTAGTAGTAGTGTCACTAATTAGTATTACTCCCCAGTCACCCTAAACACTACATGTTCTGGTTCTCATTGCCTTTTGGACTAAAAACTGCTTCTCATTACTGAAGTGGCACACAATTCTTTTAGACTTACTCATTCCCATTTGTCATTGCCCCATTTTACTGGAAGCTCTACTTGGGTTTAGGGGTAGCTTCAATACCTTCATACTGGGAAAATTATCCATTGTTACTATTTAGCTAGTGGAGTTGTTTAGGAAAGAGAGAAGTTTCTTGCTTGAGTCAGAACTAGGAAAAATGTAACCTCAACATTCAAAGTTAGATGTATTGAATCCCTACCATGGAACAGTGTTAGGAACTTTTTCTCCATGCATTTCATTATATTCTGAAAACACACAGGATGTAATATGTTTGCCAGTTTTCTTGCAAAGTAAGTGTTTGCCATTTTTCTAAACAATATTTGTTTAACTTAGTAAGGTCTCATTGCTAGTTTGTAATAGCAATAGCCTTCAACTTTAGGCACGGTAACAGGTAAAAAAAACATGTGTAGGATGTCTCTGGAGCTTATTTACCAAATGAAAAAATGTTTTCTGGAAAATAAGTATGAGTGATTCAAAGAGACATTAACAGAAGCAATGAGAGACAGAACTAGAGCTAGAGAAGGAAGCAGAGAAAAGGAGAGATGGTAAGAGAGACAAAGATTGGAAATAGAAAAGGAGTGAGAGTAAGAGGTTAGGAAGTAAGACATATTACACGGAAAGGCATAAAATTAAGGAAAGAGAAAAATAACATGGTGAGAAGAAGTAAAGAATCACATTTTTAAAAACCAAACCCATTATAAATCCAAATTTTGCTTATATATATATATATATACACACATATATATATATACACACACATAAAATTGTGACTAAGTGTTATAGGATTAATGTTGATAATAATTGAGAGGAGATACCACTTTTTATTCATAAATATTAATTTTGGAAATAATATTAATTGCTCACATTTTGAACAAATGTTCTACATTTGAATAAAGCAATTGCTAAAATTTGTTTAACAGCTATGCTTTCTTAAGTCCAAAGTAACTAAGAAAAATAAATTTGTAATTTTCTCAAACTGAAGTATGCCATTTCTTGAAAGTTTTCAAACCAGGTGTGTTAATCTCTTCTTATTCATTTATAGTCTACACAGTAGATTTCTTAAAATTAGAATAATATTGTCTATATTAAAATATATTTATTTTTCTCAAATTCATTTTATCTTTTTCTTGATTTTTAATTTTATTTTCCTTTATAGTGTTTAATTTTTTGTGTGCACTTTTATGATTTAGTTTCCAAGTCTGAGTATTTTTTTTTCTTTTTCTCTCTTTTCTGACAGTCCTCTTTTCCAATCATGCATGTCTCTATCTCATATTTGAGTTTTTAATTCTTATTCATGTTGTTTTTAGAGTTTCATTGCTTTCTTAAACTATGTCAGCTTGTTTAAAATAGAGTATTAGCCTAAAATTATGATCAACTTTGTGGGCAAGTTTCTATCTGCATGTATTATCTCTAGAAAGATTTTGTGTTCATTATTCTATTTTTATCCATAATAGGTTTTTTTTGTTAATTTTATAAAAAATATTAAAAAGCAGGCTCAATCAATGACCTTATGAAGTTTAAAGAGTCGTAGATATATAGAAGTTGCAAGCATGTGTATTATAGCTTCTGTGATCCTTAGCACACGATTGTCACTATAAATTGCCACTGTAACCAACTAGTAAGCATTAGGAAATACACATTATTTTTATTTTACTAATGAATTAAGTCAGCATTTTACTAATGAATTAGGTCTTGCTCAATATCACAGAAATGTGGGTACAATGCCAAAAAACAGTGACTCCTTGCAAAATGAATTTTGAGGACAAAATAATGTAAGGTACTATTTTGTCAACTGAAAGGCATTGTATAATTATATATACACATACAGACAATTCAAACATATAAACATTTGCATGTAATATATATAGAAAATGTCATATTTATATGTATAAATTGTGTATATATATATGTATATATATACACATACTTTTTAATGCTTTTAATCAGTTTCCTCAAACTTGAATAATGAATGGGTTATTTTAATATGTAATTATATTGTTCCCTTAATGTGACTTAAATTATATTTATTTTAGTGTTAATACCATATGTACAAATTAAGTTTCAACACCTTTTACATAGTGCTTATTCAGCTATAAGACCAAAATCAATTTACAAATTCATCACAAACAAAACTACCAAAGCATGGAAAATTCTAATTAACAACAATATTTTAGCATGATGGATGACTATTTTAATTGGAAATAAATAACCAATATTGGATATAAATTAGAAAATATCTTGCACCATGTCTTAAATTTCAGCTTTTTTCTCTTCTCTGACTTAAATACTACTATGTTTTATCATTTTTAACATATCTAACCAGACAAAGTAAATTAATAATGTTAAATCTTTGTTTGCTAGGTAAAGATAAAAGTTAGGTCTCAAATTTATGAAAACCCTATTAAAAAACAATTGCCACCTTTAAGGATGTGCCATTTAACAACACTGAAACTGTACTTCCAGTAATATGCCATTAAACTTTAGGGTCAATGGAAACTATATTCAATGAATATATAACCTAAATTTTGTTTTAGGGGTAAAAGATCTATTAAATATGTAATACCAATTTGTAAAAAAAAAATAGCACATTGGTATGTCTCAAAATTCATGGATTTAAGAACTGTACCAAATCAGAACTGAATAATTCTATAAGAAATGCTATTTGATTAAAAAAAGCTTTGTTTTAGACTTACTATGGTATAACATGCATATAATATAATTTCAGTAATTTCATCCATTTTTTTTGCATGTATTGGTGGTTTATTTTCTTTCCAGTTTTTGTTCTAGGGAGTAAAGCTGTTATACAATATATGCTTTTGATATATGCAAACATTTTTCTGTGAACATATTTTTGTTTCTCTGGATCATATAATAACTTATACAAGAATGCACATTGTTGTCAAAGTGGCTATAGGTACTAACAGTATATGAGAGTTCCTCCTGTTTCATAATCTCAACTCTTCTAAGAATTTTTTATTTTAGACATTCTGGTGGATGTATAGAAAAATCTCCCTGTGGTTTCCATTTCATTTCTTTAATGCCAAGTTACATGCAAATTTTCATTTTCCTGCCATTTGTAAATGTTCTTTGGTAAAATGAGAACTGCAATATTTTCTCACTTTTATTAATGGGTTTGTGTTTTTTAATATTGAGTTGTGTTTTCCATATATTCTGGAAACAATCCTTTAGCAGATGTGTACTTGACAAAGAAAATCTACATCTGTGACTAGTGTGTAACTTGTTACAGTGTATCTATTTGAGAACAAATTGTTTAATTTTAATGAAATTCCATATATTGATTTTTTTCTGTTGATTTCTTGATTCCATGCCCTAGGAAAACTTTTCCTACTGCAATTAGAAAAAACATTCTTTTTTAGCGTTATCTTTTTAGCTCCTTAAATTTAGATCTATGATCCACTTCTCGTAAGGTTTTGCCTGGAGTGAAAAAAGACTTCAAAGTCTCTCAAATGTTCCATAACCATTTTTTATTTCTTTCTCACTGAATTACACTGGACATTTGTAAAAAAAAAAAAAATCAAGTGACAACATATACCTGGGTCTGTTTCTAAACTCTCTTTTCTGTTCCACTAACTTATATATTTAAACAGATGCCCCCAAACTGTCTGCATTACTGTGCCTCTTTGAGAATTCCTGAAATCAGACTACATTGGCTACAGATTTTCAAAAATTTTTTGGAAAGTTAGTTCCTTGGGAGCTATAGACATATTTATTAGATTCCATTGTAAGTTCCTACAATAAAAAACTTTTAGGATTTTGACTTGGAATGCCTTGCACTTACACAGCTCCGATAGAACTGACACCATAATAATAATCTTCACATCTAGGTATGTATCTATGAAAAACTAAGTAGCATGTCTTTGCATACACATCTTCTTTAATTTCACTCAAAAAGGTTTTGTTCTTTTTAGTTTACCATGAGTGCACATATTTTGTTAAATTTATCCTGAAATATAATATGATTAATTTCTTAAAGGGCACTTTTTAGAATTTTAATTACCAATTTCTGTTGCTAGCAAATAAAAATATAAAAAATTTTTACTTATCAATTTTGTATTCTGTGATTTTACAAAACTTACTTGGTAGTTTCAGTAATGTTTTGTGGACTCCTTAGGCTTTTCTCCATTGACTAATGTGTTTTATTGAAAATAGTTTTATTTTTCCATCTCTACATTTATGCCTTTTTCCCCCCTTCCATATAGCATGGGGTAGGACCTATGATACAAAGCTTAAAGTGGATAGATTATATATTGTTGCCTTGATTCTGATATTTGGGTTAAGAATTTAGTCTCCAACATTAATTATAATATTAGCAATAGGGTTTTTTTAAAATGTGCTCATTACCAGTTTAAAGGAGTACCTAATTTTGCCTAATCTTCCAACAGTTCTTATTATGCCCACTTTTCAGAGAGTTTTTATTATAATGGGTGTTGTTTAATAAAATAAAAAAAGTTCTACAAATGTTGAGATAGTTATATAGATAGTCCTTTTTATTTGTTAGTAAATATTATGAAATGCACTGACTGATTGCAATATAAAACTAATTCTGCATTCCCAGCATGGATACCATTTGGTGTCTAACATATCTTTTTGCTTTCTGCCACTGTTTTCTATTTACCATTTGTTTTCAGCCATTTGATTATAGTATTCCATACTAGAATTTTACACACCTGCTGCTCCTGACTCACTGAGCATCCATTAATTGTAGGCTTATCATTTCATCAAATTTGGAGAAATTTCATCCATTACTTCTTCAAAAATATTTGTCATTTTTGTGAGGGGGCACTAAACATATTAGATTTTTACCCGCATGTTCCTGATGGTTTGTTAACGTTTGAAACACTTATTTCTCTGTTCTTTATTTTGGATGGGACTATCGCTGTTTCCAATTTCATGGTTCATTACTTCCAGAGTATTCTTCTTTTAATCCCTATCCAGTGAATTTTTTTTCAGATACTGTGCTTTTCATATTCAGCATTTCCATTTGTTTAAAAAAATAATCTATCTCCCTTCTCATATTACTCAAGTTTCCCTCTATAAACATATAAAGTATATTTATAATGAATCAACTAGCTTTTGAATGCCTTTGTTGCTAGTTCCATCATTTCTATGATTTCTGTATCTGTTTCTATAAATTATCCCCCAATTACTGGTCCTATTTTCCTGCTTTTGCTTCACATGAGTGATAATATGTGCCTGGACACCAGACATTGTGAGTCATATATTGTTGTGTGTTTAGTTTTGATGTGTTGCTTTAAAGAGTACTAGATTTTGTTCTGGCACAGAATCAGGTGACTTGGAAATAGATACTCGTGAGGTTGATTTTACTGAGCTTTGTTAGGATGGCTATAGAGCAGCCTACTTAGACAATATGCTCCTGCGGACTTTAGCTGACTGCTTTCCGATGTTGTACTTCTTTCTCCTCTGACTTAAGGAAGTACTCCCAGCCTTCTGTGAGCTCCAGAAATTGCTCTGCCTTTTTCTTTTTGTGTTTTTGCCTGGCCTAGAGTGGTTAGTTACTGACAAATACTGAAGGATATCCTTATTCATATCTCTGGAGCTCACTTTCTATGCTGCTCCCTTCTCTTAAGTATTCTACTCTACAAATTCTAATTGTCTGCCCTTTTGGACCTCTGAAATCAATAGTCTCATTAAGAATATTAGGTTCTGTTTGGATTCCACTGTCCTGTACTTCATGCTGGAAACTGCTTCCAGACATTAAGTTGGTGCTTTTTATAGGCTTTCCTTATTCCCCTTTTTTCAGGAATCACATTCCTTTACTACCTGTTTTCCAATGTTTGAAAAATCATTGTTTTATATATTTTTGCTGTTTGTCTGGCTAGTAAGGTAGGAGGATAACTATTGCCCCTCTTACTTTATCTCATTCTATTGTTTTGAACTGTTTGCTTACACTTCAATGTCTGCTGTTGAAAAGCTTTGTTTCACAGTGTGCAATGCTTTCTGGTTCTTAGTTTGCATAAGCTTGTCACACACATTTAGGCAATGCAATAAATAATATGGTTCTGTAATGTAATATCAATATTAGAATGGGTATTTGTCATTGGTATATACAATCTTTAAAAACCTTGGAAAAACTTCTTGGAACCTCAACAACATTACTCCTGGGCAAGAGAGGAAGGAAAAGAAGGTGACCTTTCATTAGATACCTTGCAACAGTCAATATAGCAACACTATTCAAAACCATACTGAATCTCAATAGAAGAAATTATTGCTTTAATACTATTAATATAAAGCAATTAAAAAACAATTTCCTCTATTATATTAGTATTATATCATGATTTTTATACATAATTATTTAATGTCAGAGGAGTCATAGTATCATGGAGAGTTCTATTCTCAGAATAATGAATGTCTCTTGCTTTCCAAAGATAAGTATTATTTACTTGAATGATTTTTTTGTTCAATCATTTTTTTGAGTAATATCTTCTCTAAGCACTCTTTAGATGAAATAGTAATAATTATATTGGTCTCAGGAGGAGGCAACAAAAATACCATAAAATATCTTCTCAGTGGAACATTGAAACATTGTAGTTTCTTCTTTACTCTCTAAGGCAGGTTTTTATAGGACTACATTAGATGAAAACTGGTACTTTGGAAAGAGTAATGTAGAAATACCATAAATAAATATCTAAATAGAGAAAAGCTATTCTGCAAATGATATAAATCAATTAAATGAGTTTTTTCCAAGGACAATTTTACTGCAGAGGCTTTGCATTTTTAAACTTAGGAGAAAACATATGTGATATTTTTAGGTAGAAGCTAGAGTAGTAGCAATGAGCAAATACGTGTCATTTATACAGCATATGAAATTTCTTCAAAGAAATAAATGTACCAACTGAAATCATTAAGAAATAGGTAAGTCATAATTCATAATGAAATATACTCCAAAGAGTCTAATAATAATAATTCCAATGTGTGAATAGGGTTACAAATAACAGCTACAAATTATTCAAAAGAAATTCACATTAAAATTTCTACTTGGCACTTGCCAACACAAGCAATGTTTGCTTCCCCATCAAAATTTTCACAATTATTCTTTTAGGATACTCAAGGTAACCTCAGTTATATTGAATGTGGCATTAAAGATATTGCTTATCATAGTAAACATACAGCATCCCCTACCTGGGTTCATGACCCTAGGCATCAGCTGGTGACTCTCCAATGATACATAGCACCAATAAATAAATAAAGTGGGGGCTCAAGATGGCGGTGTGAGTAGGGTGACGGAAATCGCCTTCCAAACCCATATATATTTTTGAAAATACAATAAATATAACTATTTCTAAAAGAGAGACCAGAAGATAAAGTACAACAGCCAGGCTACATCTACATCTGCGAGAACTCCACATCTCATGAAAAGGGTGATATACAAAGCCTTGACCTGGTGGGACCCAAGCACTCCCCCCACCCCAGCTCACTGATGGGAGGGGAAGAATCAGAGTTGGGAGGTAGTGGAAGCACAGGATTACTAAATAACCAGCCCTAGAAATCTGCACTGGGAGCACAGACATTGAATGGGGTACTGGTTATTAGAGAAACAGGAAAAGTAAAATCTGAGACGGAGACTTTAGTGGGTCTCCACAGCTGGCTCCCCTGGGACAAAATAAAAGCAGATGCTTTTTAAAAGTCTTAAAGGGAAAAGGGCTTAACAGCTGAAAATCATCCCAGCACACAGCCTAGCAAGCTGGGAAATTTAAGAACTTCAGGTGCCCTAATCCCCTGGGGGGTAATGAAGCTCCGAAGCCCCTCACGGTAATAAGCAGCCTGCCATTCATTCCCCCTGGCCGCAGTGCAAGCAAACCAGCTGACCCGCCACAGCTGAGGAGCAGCTGGAGAACAGCCCAGCCTATAGCAACCACACAGAGTCTTCTCCCAGCACATAGCTAACCAGGACAGACCCAGAGCCTGCCACTGGTGTGCAGCAACCCAGCACAGACAGAGGAAGCTGGAGTAAGGTCCGGAAGGCACGAAGGACTGCCGTTCTCGCAGGAGAACACAGCTGGCATGTCTGCAATCCCTGCAGGGCCCTAGGGAATCCAGACGGCCTCCCTGCTCAAGGAAGCTCAGACTATTATCCCAGAGACTGCTCCTAGGGTGCGGGTAGATGGCACAGGCAGTGGAGAAGGGCAAGGCGACAAGGAAGCAGGAAGGGACTTTGTTCTCCCAGCTGACACATGTGTCACCTGACTGTGACAACTTCTATCACCATGAAAGGCAAAAGAATCACTCAACAACCCCAGAAAGAGGGTCTGGTGAGATAAATATAACCTGTCTTCCTGAAAAAGAATTCAAAATAAAAGTCATAACCATGCTGATGGACCTGCAGAGAAATATGCAAGAGCTAAGGGATGAAGTCTGGAGGGAAATAACGAAAATGAAACAATCAATAGAAGGTCTTAAGAGCAAACTGGATGAGGTGCAAGGGAGTGTTAAAGGAATAGAAATCAGAGAACAGGAATTCAGAGAAGCTGAGGCAGAGAGAGATAAAAGTATCTCCAGGAATGAAAGAATATTAAGAGAACTGTGTGATCAATCCAAAAGGAACAATATTCACATTATAGGGGAAAAAAAAGAAGAAGAGAGAGAAAAAGGGATAGAAAGAGTCTTTGAAGAAATAATTGCTGAAAACTTCCCCAAGCTGGGGAAGGAAATACTCTCAGACCTGTAAGCCCACAGATCTCACAACACAAGGGACCCAAGGAGGACAACACCAAGACATATAATAATTAAAATAGCAAAGATCAAAGACAAGACAGAGTATTAAAGGCAGCCAGAGAGAGAAAAAAGATTACCTACAAAGGAAAACCCATTAGGCTATCATCAGGCTATTAACAGCTGGATAAAAAGGCTTCTCAATAGAAACCCTACAGGCCAGAAGAGAATGGCATGATATATTTAATGCAATGAAACAGAAGGGCCTTGAATCAAGAATACTGTATCCAGCACCATTATCATTTAAATTTGAAGGAGGGATTAAACAATTCCTAGACAAGCAAAAGTTGAGGGAATTTGCCTCCCACAAACCACCTCTACAGGATATTTTAAAGGGAATGCTCTAGATGGAAGCACTCCTAAAGCTAAACAGATGTCACCAGAGAAAATAAAATCATAGCAAAGAAAGCAGACCAAGCAAATATTACTAAAGGCAAAAAATAAAATCAACTATCCAGAAAAGCAGTCAAAGGAAACACAAGAATAGAGAATAAGACACCTAACATATAAAGAATGGAGGAAAAAGAATAAGAAGGGAGAGAAATGAAGAATCATCACACTTTGTTTATAATAGCTTAATAAATGAGTTAAGTTAGATGGTTAGATAGTAAAAAGCTACCCTTGAACTTCCTCAACCATGAATCCAAAGCCTACAATGGCAAAAAGTACTTATCTATCAATAATCACCCTAAATGTAAGTGGTCTGAATGCACAAATCAAAGACACAGTGTAATAGGATGGATAAAAAAGCAAGAATCACCTATATGCTGCTTACAAGAGACTCACCTCAAACCCAAAGATGCACACAGACTAAAAGGAAAAGGATGGAAAAGATATTTCATGCAAACAATAGGGAGAAAAAAGCAGGTGTTGCAGTATTCATATCAGACAAAATAGACTTCAAAACAAAGAAAGTGACAACAGATAAAGAGGGACATCACAAAATGATAAAGGGGGTAGTACAACAAGTGGATATAACCATTATAAATATATATGCACCCAGTACAGGAGCAGCAACATGAGTGAAACAAATACTAACAGAATTAAAAGTGGAAATAGAATGCAATGCATTCAATTTAGGAGACTTCAACACACCACTCTCTCCAAAGGACAGATCCACCAGACAGAAAATTAGTAAGGACATAGAGGCACTGAACAACACACTAGAACAGATGAACCTAACAGACATCTACAGAACTCTGCACACAAAAGCAGCAGGATATACATTCTTCTGAAGTACACATGGAATATTTTCCAGAATAGACCACATATGAGGCCACAAAAAGAGCCTCAGTGAATTCAAAAGATTGAAATTCTACCAACCAAATTCTCAGACCACAAAGGTATAAAACTAGAAATAAATTGTACAAAGAAAACAAAAAGGCTCACAAACACTTGGAGGCTTAACAACATGCTCCTAAATAATCAATGGATCAATGACACAATAAAAACAGAGATCAAGCAATATATGGAGACAAATGACAACAGCAGCACAAAGCCCCAACTTCTGTGGGACTCAGCAAAGGCAGTTATAAGAGGAAAGTATATAGCAATCCAGGCCTATTTAAGGAAGAAAGAACAATCCCAAATGAATAGTCTAAAGTCACAATTATTGAAACTGGAAAAAGAAGAACAAATGAGGCCCAGAGTCAGTAGAAGGAGGGACATAATAAAGATCAGAGAAGAAATGAATAAAATTGAGAAGAATAAAACAATAGAAGAAATCAATGAAACCAAGAGCTGATTTTTTAGAAAATAAACAAAATAGATAAGCACCTAGCCAGACTTTTTAAGAGAAAAAGAGAATCTACACACATAAACAGAATCAGAAATGAGAAAGGAAAAATCACTGTGGACCCCACAGAAATACAAAGAATTATTAGAGAATACTATGAAAATCTATATGCTAACAAGCTGGATAACCTAGAAGAAATGGACAACTTCCAAGAAAAATATAACCTTCCAAGACTGACCAAGGAAGAAACACAAAATCTAAACAAACCAATTACCAGCAATGAAATTGAATTGGTAATCAAAAAACTACCATAGAACAAAATCCTCGGGCCGATGGACTCACTGCTGAATTTTATCAGATATTTAGAGAAGACATAATACCTATTCTCCTTAAAGTATTCCAAAAAATAGAAGAGCAGGGAAACTTGCAAACTCATTCTATGAAGTCAGGATCACTCTAATACCAAAATCCAGCAAAAACCACACCAAAAAAAAAAGAAAACTACAGACCAATATCTGTGATGAACATACATGCAAAAATACTCAACAAAATATTAGCAAACCAAATTCAAAAATATATCAAGAGGATAATACACCATGATCAAGTGGGATTCATCTCAGGGATGCAAGGATGGTACAATATTCGAAAATCCATCAACATCAACCTCCACATCAACAAAAAGAAGGACAAAAACCACATGATCATCTCCATCGATGCTGAAAAAGCATTCGACAAAATTCAACATCCATTCATGATAAAAATTCTCAACAAAATGGGAATAGAGGGCAAGTACCTCAACATAATAAAGGCCATATATGATAAACCCACAGCCGACATCACACTTAACAGTGAGAAGCTGAAAGCTTTTCATCTAAGATCTGGAAAAAGACAGGGAAACCCACTCTCCCCACTTTTTTTCAACATAGTACTGGAGGTCCTACCCACAGCAATCAGACAAAACAAAGAAATACAAGGCATCCAGACTGGTAAAGAAGAAGTCAAACTGTGACTATTTGCAGATGACATGATATTGTACATAAAAAACCCTAAAGTATCCACTCCAAAACTACTAGATCTAATATCTGAATTCAGCAATGTGGCAGGATACAAAATTAACACACAGAAATCTGTTGCTTTCTTATATACTAATGATGGTCTAGTAGAAAGAGAAATCAGGAAAACAATCCCATTCACAATTGCATCAAAAAGAATAAAATACCTAGGAATAAACCTAACCAAGGAAGTGAAAAATCTATACCCTGAAAACTACAAGCCACTCTTAAGAGAAATTAAAGGGGACACTAACAAATGGAAACTCATCCCATGCTCTTGGCTAGGAAGAATTAATATTGTCAAAATGGCCATCCTGCCTCAAGCAATCTGCAGATTCAATGCAATCCCTATCAAAATGCCAACAACATTCTTCAAAGAACCGGAACAAATAGTTCTAAAATTCATATGGAACCACAAAAGACTTCAAACAGCCAAAACAATCCTGAGAAGGAAAAATAATGCAGGGGAAATTATGCTCTCTGACTTCAAGCTCTACTACTAAGCCACAGTAATCAAGACAATTTGGTATCAGCACAAGAACAGACCTGCAGATCAGGGAAATAGAATAGAGAGCCCAGATATTAACCCAAACATATTTGGTCAATTAATAGATGATAAAGGAGCCATGGACATACAATGGGGAAATGACAGCCACTTCAACAGCTGGTGTTGGCAAAACTGGACAGCTACATGTAAGATAATGACACTGGGTCATTGTCTGACCCCATACACTAAAGTAATTTGAAATGGATCACAAGACTTGAATGTTAAGTCATCAAACCATAAAACTCTAAGAAAAAAACATAGGCAAAAATCTCTTGGACATAAACATTAGTGACTTCTTCATGAACATTTCTTCCCGGGCAAGGGAAACAAAAGCAAAAATGAAC
The DNA here is from genome assembly GCF_040802235.1 of Manis javanica. Taxonomy (NCBI): domain Eukaryota; kingdom Metazoa; phylum Chordata; class Mammalia; order Pholidota; family Manidae; genus Manis; species Manis javanica. The sequence goes on from NC_133162.1 coordinate 61,657,850, forward strand.
AAGTGGGACTATATCAAGCTTCTGTACAGCAAAGGACACCATCAGTAGAACAAAAAGACATCCTAAAGTATGGGAGAATATATTCATAAATGACAGATCCGATAAAGGGTTGACATCCAAAATATATAAAGAGCTCACACACCTCAACAAACAAAAAGCAAATAATCCAATTAAAAAATCGGCAGAGGAGCTGAACAGACACTTCTTCAAAGAAGAAATTCAGATGGCCAACAGGCACATGAAAAGATGCCCCACATCGCTAAACAACAGAGAAATGCAAATTAAAACCACAATGAGATATTACCTCACACAAGTAAGGATGACCACCATTCAAAAGACAAAAAACAGCAAATGTTGGGAGAGGATGTGGAGAAAGGGGAACCCTCCTACACTGCTGGTGGGAATGTAAATCAGTTCAACCATTATGGAAAGCAGTATGGAGGTTCCTCAAAATCTCAAAATAGAAATATCCTTTGACCCAGGAATTCCACTCTTATGAATTTACCCTAAGAATGCAGCAGCCCACTTTGAAAAAGACATATGCACCCCTATGTGTATCGCAGCACAATTTACAATAGCCAAGAAATGGAAGCAACCTAAGTGTCCATCAGTAGATGAATGGATAAAGAAGATGTGGTACAAATACACAATGGAATATTATTCAACTATAAAAAAAAACAAACCCTACCATTTGCAACAAACATGGATGGAGCTAGTGGGTATTATGCTCAGTAAAATAAGACAGGCATAGAAAGACAAGTATCAAATGACTTCACTCATCTGTGGAGTATAAGAACAAAGGAAAAACTGAAGGAGCAAAACAGCAGCAGACTCACAGAACCCATGAATGGACTAACAGTTATCAAAGGGAAAGGGACTGAGGAGGATGAGTGGGAAGGGAGGATAAGGGGGGAAAAAGGGCATTATGATTATCAGACATAATGTAGGGGGTGGCTCAGGGAGAGCTGTACAACACAGAGAAGACAAGTAGTGATTCTATAGCATCTTACTATGCTGATGGACAGTGACTGTAATGGGGTATGTGGTGGGGACTTGATGATGGGGGGAATCTAGTATACATAACATTGCTCATAGAATTATAGATTACTGATAACAAAAAAAAGAGGAAAAATAAATAAATAAAGTGACTTCTATGCTCCACAGTTCTCTTGATGTATGACACTTGGCAATATATTATTTAAGAATAGCTATACCAGTGATGTATTGAAATAGAACACCAGAGAGTCATATCCTTGGTGACATATTGCACCTGCACAGGGGCTTGAAGATCTAAGAATGCATTTCCAAAGCCAGGGCATGGGCCTATTTGAAGAATAAAATCAATTTTTCCCTAATAATTTTAAGATTGCATTAACTGCCTGTGATAGCTATAATCTCTGGCAATCATAAATAACTCATAAATAACTCATTTTTCTGGCATTGTGTATATATATATGAAAACTTAGTTAACTTTTGAAGGAAAGAGGCTTACTGTAAAGGGCAGACACAATGATCAAAATGAAGTGTCATTATGATACAGGAGATTTATGAAAGCAGTATATATGAGCATAGGAAAAACAGTCTCCATGAGAATTCATAACTACCAGGGGGAGAAATAATATAGGGAAAGGTTTTCAACTTTAAAATAAATTTGAAACCTCTCTGCCCAAAGCTTAAAGGTTGTGGATTCATTCACACATATTTATTTGACGGTGAAACTAAAAACAGCACAAAACAAATGAGGACAAGATGAGTAATTTTGTGTAGTCAGAAAAATATGAGATATGAATTCAGATATTGTAAATTCTGCCCTGAACTCTGCACACTTGTTCACCTATAATAGACTGGATTATTCTATTCCAAAAATATCCAATTAATGTTTAATTCAGTATAGCCAAACACCGAATGCTGTGAATAAAATGGGAGGTGTTGTGTATCAAGGTATAAGCATGGAAGTGCTTGGACAAGACTGGGATGGTGGGGATGGTGGTGGCAGGCAGGCCTTGCAATCAAAACTGTGCTCCATTTTACAAGTTCTTGGCTTTGGGCTAATAGGAAGGAAGGGAGTGTTTGTTATCTACATGAGCATGATTTTTGGTTTTTGGTTCCCCCAGAAGTGTCTTTTTTTAATTTTAAGAAAAGTATTTTCCTGTGGGGGCCCTGAAGTTCATCAAGAAAGGGAATTCATATTGATTATTTAATATTGTACAGTTAAGAAGCATTTAATAGCTTTGAGCAGGTTACTGCCACATTGTTCAATAACCCCACAGGAGCCAGAAAAGAATTGGTGATTAGAAGTTGCCTATACCCTCCCACTAATACATTATATCACTTCTCATCTGGTTCCTCTAATCTCTACGATCCCAACATGTCTGGTCACTGTCTAAACCATATTGTTTTCCTGAATTCAACTTTACACTTTGAGTCATGATGCCCCAGATGAGCTGGTTAATGTCCCTGAGTCACAGCCACATTTTAAGTTTGCCTTGGAGAAATCAAGGATGGTATTCAATACATTTAAAATTTCAGTACATAATATGAATCTATCAAAATGGCACAGAATTTAGAGCTGGAACTGGGGACCTAGTGGCTCCTGGTTTCACAGAAGGCTTGAATTAATGGATCTTGTGGAGTCAGGAGGTTCCTACAGAGACATAGGGAGGTTTTAGCAACAAAGGGACCTTGGCAGACTGGGGAAAGCAGTAACCTGTTTTCTTTTACCAAGAGTATAAAAACACTTAAATATTTTAACAGCCACTATAGCTGATCCAGTGCATATGGGTGGGATATCAGCCAGTATGGAAGCATCTTAGTTCTACACCAGATGCTTATTCTATTTATACTTTAGTCCCACTTCTTGACTGACATCCCTGATTATTAGCATCATTTTTCCATTTTACTAATTGAAAAAAATCTTAATTCCTTTCATACCTGGAAATTATGAATCAAAATGTTTCTTTCTATATCTGTATATTTTTCAGATTTGGCTTGAATTAATTTAATTTGGATTTCTTCTTATGTAAGATAGAGGTTCCCGATTAATATATTTTCCTACTACCCAGGAGTTTGACCTGGCCATTAGACATTTTTTTTCTTTTATATGTCTAATCTTTTCCTCTACCTTTATTTTTCTCTTCCATTCGAAAAACAAAATTAACTCTCCTCCACCCTTAAGTTTCCCTTTACCCCTGCCGAGATGCACAGAGGTACTGAGCAGATTTATAGCATGGTCAGAATCTGCTGAACATGTAGGGTAACTGTAAGGACATGAAACTGAAGGCAGACAGATTAAGTTACAAAATGACAATAGTAGTGAGTCCATGGGACGAGTAATAAGAACTGATCATTGCATTTACTAAGACAGGTTTTGTCCAAACCTCAATCAACAAACATGACCTGTGAGCCAAATTTGGTCCTCTGACTGTTTTATAAATTAGAAAGTATTGGAAAACAGCCATGCCTACTATTTCACGTATCATATTTAAAAACTGTTATGCTACAAGGGCCGAGATGAATAATATGACAGACTGTACAGTCTTCAATCTAAAAAATTTTCTATCTGGTCTTTTACAGAAGTTTGCCAAATCCTGGTCTAAACTCTCTCCCTTGATTGTTGGTAAAATAAAAAATTGCCAAATTAGTGTACACATTTCATTACTTTCCCAGTGGTGTATAAGAGTTATTTCAGGAAGATGAATATGTAAATAAATTAATTAAATTAAACATAATTTAAATGAATAAAGCTGAGTTAGATTAATATTAAAGTTAGGCAAAAAGCAGCCATGTAAAATAGCCATAAATCACTAATAAAATCTACAAGTGAGACTCATACAACTTAACATTAAAAGTGTAAAGATATAAAATTATAGCAATGTAGTACTGGAGCATGAATAGAAAAACAGTTCCACTGAATAGAAATTTTAAAGAATTACACTAGGATGTATGAAAAGTTAGTTTCAGACAAGGCAGCACCTCAAGTTAGATCCTCATGCTTTGTCAGTGTATCTGTGTGTTGCTGTAGAATATTCTTATATTTGAGTGGGTTTATAAATCCCCTGCACATTCAGCCAGGGATTAGCAGCTTGCTAGAACTTTTTTGTTTGTTCCTAAACAAATGGACTGTTGCACATGCATGCTGTCTCTGAGCTACTGGAGATGGATGAGATTATAAAAGTTTCCTTTTTGGCTGTCTCACTCACCAAGTTTCTGACGGAGTGCCATTTTTGTGCTTCTACTAAGGTCATAGAGAATTCAGTCCTCCCAGATTTCTTAACACTGTGATCTCTACTGCACACTCTGCACATGGAGTTTTCCACGCTCTCCCTCCTTGAAGTCCACTCCCTCAGGCAACACAACAGACATGTCCACCCTGGGCAAAACCTCTGCAAAATGGAGCTGGAGCCATGCAGGGTATGGGAGCTAACTCCTAGGAGATGCCCTTTATGAGGGATCCATACAGAACTGCAACATAGATGCAGGGAGGAGATGCAGCATGTGGTTTGAAAATCACAGACTCCCACTGTCCTTATCATTATTCGATATATATTTTCAAATAAACTGTTTAAATGTAGTATATGCCTTTTCCTAAATTTTCAGAGACTTTAAATGAATATCAGATATTTTTAAATGAATTTGAATATTTTAAAATATTTTTATTGCTGCTTCTCTGGTGAAAAGACTTGCCAAGCTCCTTGCATAGCCATTTTAGAAGTCCCACACCAAGGAAAGTCATGTATAGGAGGTCTGTACCAAAATGGAAATGGCAAGGAATAAATCCATGTGCCTTGCAGGAATGGATGTCAATCAGATTATATCAAAACATAAAAATGTAGCTATATAACAAAATAAGTGTAAAAAGGTCCTTAACATTTTGTTACACAAATACAGACAAAAATATTTTTGTTTTACTTTTAAAAAAAATCTCTGAGTTTGTTTTTTTCTTGACAAACACAACTTCCTAATTTATCTTGTTAAAGGAGCAAGATAAAATAAACCTCTTTTTTTCATTTAGCATAACTACTCTTAATACCATTCCAACCTGGGTACTTGTTTGTTATTTATAAAATTCTTCTTGAAAGCAAAGCAGAATTTTAGTGTTAAGAGTTCACAAGTGACTTGAATTACTAGGGGTGCTAAAATATCCAAAAAATGAAGATAACTTCAAAATTTCTACATTCTGGTTGTTAAGTCTAAGAAAAAAAAGAAATAGTATTTAATATGAACACTTGTTAGTTTAAATATTAGCCTATTTAATGAGAGACCATATGCTCCATGGTAAAATTCTTATCTTGGATATGCTAATTATAAAGAAACTAAAGATACCACAACATTTTGTCTTTTATTTTCCTGCTAAATTTACTCATTAATAGACATATAATAGTGAGATAATTAGGAAAAATGAAAATCTTATACTTTTATAAATACTATAATTTAGGGAAACTTTTCCATGAAATATTTTTGGATAATTTTAAATTCTACTTTATTATATTTTGTATTGTGTGTGTGAGAACAGCCTTATTTGCATATAATTCATTTTTATTTGTATTTCATCTATTTGTATTTTACTTGTACACAATTTATTAGTAATGTTTAGCAGTAAACACAATCTTGATGTAAAATTTTTACTTGGGAACAAGGGTATATTATATTTTCATTTACATACATATTAAGAAACAGAACTATTTCACTGTATGTAAAAAAATTCACAAAACACAAATTAGCTTTTATTTAAAAAATGACTATGTCTTTAAATACATAACACCATATCAAAATAAGAAAAAACAATAGATTCTCATACTGACATAAAGCTGATTGTACTTTCATTAATTGCAAAATTGGTAAATGTAAGAAGGATACAAAATACTGTATTAAGAAGTCAGAACTGTATTATAAAATAGATCTTAAATAGGTCTATTTTTCTTTCTGCCTTCCAAGTTATTAGACTTTTCTCAGCTTTCTTATAATCTATGCTAAAATTTTGCCTCTGAACAAAAGCAGCATCTCAGTTCCAGGGTAACATTTTTCAAACTGTGTTGCGGTGACCACATGCATCAGAGAAACACTGGCCCTTATAAAGCTTGTAGTTTTCCAGGTCCCACCTAAGACCTACTCAGTCGTAATCTCTGGGGATGGGACACTACAATCCATATACTGAACAGTCTTCCCACGTTATTGTTATGCTCCAGAAGGTGTGACAAACAGAAGACGATTCAGGAGTTATGGAGTACTCAAATGCCAAGTTCTGCCTATCTTCTATCTCACATATTTAAAATACACCTATTATTATCCTCTTTGATCATTTAATGAAAGCTCAGATAGAATAGATTTTTTTCTTATATTGCATGACTCTTAATAAGACATAAATGTGATTTTAAGATCACATCTACACAACTACAGAGATTATTTAACCACACAATGCACAATCACAAAACATTTCAAAGTGGAAACACTGGTATTTGAATGAATGACCAGATTAGTTTGGCTCCACAAACTGGAAACGCACATTCCCAATGCACACTGTATATATCCAAATAAATTTTCAAATGGTTAAGCTCATTGATGGTTGTGATAAATCACATGTGAATATATCCATCCAAACAAATGAGGAAAATAAACAATGCACTAACATTTAAATTCTGAGAATAAAGTTTCTTCCCCACTCATCATAAAACAGTGTGAGCGAGAAATTCAGAAGCAGAAAATTCACTAGGATACATCTTATTACGATGTTGTAAAATCACAATTGATTAAAAGTTTTTAACTGGAGTAATTAAAAGGTATTTTCATATGTCCTACTGACATCTGCATAATTCCTCTGGTCTAGAAGAAAGTGAAAGATCATTGGAAAAAGGTGATTAGTGAAAGATAAACCAGATACGTCAGGCAGCTCTAGTTTCTTAGCTCCCATGTAACAAGATAGTGGCCCTGCTACCTCACTGCACACCATAAAAACCAACTGTTCATTCACTACTCCTGAACGTGTTTTGGGAATACTTTATTGTTGACATTAGAGCGGTGAAAGTTTTGAGCTTGAATATCTGAAATTGAGATTTGTGAGGGCTTTTTTGACTCTATATAAGATTTATTGAAGTGTAAATTAATTATCATGGAAATTGAATCAGACATATGGCAAAATACTGCCAATAGACTTTTTCTAAGTGTTTCCCAGAATCACTGCTAAATAAAAAGGAGACATATCCAGACCCAAACCCACCAAATATATGCAGATTAGGTTCACTTGAGAGTCACCTCTTGTTCTGTTAGTAACAAGTTTCAAATCTGTGCCAAATTTAAAACAACCATTTCATTTTCCAGATTGATTTTTTATTCTTTCATCTTAATGCATTCAGCTCTGATATTACATCCATCACCAATTAAACACCTGTGCTGTGCAATGTTGCACTGATCCATTGTGAATATTTCCAAAAGGATACATTAATGGCTTATGGGTCATCCACACTACTCCCATTAAAATTAATGGGAATTACATGGATAATTCCCTAACTGCCAGAATGACAATTGCCTCATACTGTTCAAAAGCCCTCAAAAGTTCTCATTTTTTTTTACCTGGTCTGCCAAATGCTGATAAGTAGATTGTACCACCTGCTTTAATCACATATTTATATAAGTGGAAAAGAAAAAAAAAGATACAGTTGGATTTTACTTATAGGGATTCAAACCATTTTACAGGTTGGAAACACATAAGCAATAGTTATAATATTGGCTGGGGATGAATTAATATTTTGAAATTAATTTGATTATGAGAAAGTTCCTGAAGGAAATTTAACTCTAAGCAAACACATAGGTCCTAAAAATTTTAAATCAAATGTCGGAAAGATATGAATCTTAACATGAAATAAATGTTTGACTTAATTTCTAGCAATGACAGCCAAGTATTTGCTGTATTGACTGCTGAAACAAATTCTTTTCATCTTCTTATATTTAAATTGTTTCTTGCTCTGTAACAATTTTAGAATAGAAACATTTATACTGAAAGTTGAGAAAAAGCAAAACTAGTGTTATATTTTACAATCTTCCTACATGAACCAATTTTCATAACAAATAGATGAAAAGCAAAAGTAAAACAATATGATAGAACAATACTATTGAGTTTATAATTTTTTACAGAAGTGTCTCTCTTTTCCACCAATCCACATCTTCATTGGATGGATAATGCAACATTTAAGTGGAGCCTTTTTACTTTATCATTTTTAAAAAATTGAGATGGAGTATGAGATCTTCAATGCACAATTTTACAATTGGATATAAATGTATACTTCCACCTACCCCATATCCTTTTTAAGATAAAATATTTTTATCCACCTAGAAAATTCTTTCTTGTTCCTTCCTAGCCAATCCATGTGCTCCATCTGAGCAAACAATATTCTTATTTCTTAAACATCAATTTCACATATACAGAATTATTCACTGTATATTCCTTTGTGTCTATTCTCAATTGTTCAGTGTAATGTTTTTGAGATTTATTCAGAGTGCATGTATTATTACTCTAGTACTGTTGTTGAGGAATATTCAATGTATGAACATACTAAAACGTATTTATCAATTCTCTTGATATTTTGTTTCAAGTGTTTTACTATTATGAATAAAGCTGCTATAAATATTCTTTAACAAGTCCTTTTATGTGGGACCATCTAATCATTTCTGAGAGGTAAATAATTAGAATTTCTGGGTCACCAGGGAAGTGCAGGTTTAACTTTATAACGAACGTCCAGCCATTTTCCAAAGTTCAGTTACACATTACACTCTAAGCAGGAAGCTATAAGAGCTAATTGATTCCTATTCTAATCCTTATTTGAGGTTTTCAGGCTTTTTAATTATAGTGATTCTAATAGATGGGAAGAAGTATCCCCTTATATCTTTAATTTGTGCCTCTCTCAGTAACTAATTATGGCAAGTACCTTTTCTTGTGCTTATAGGCCATTTGATGTATTCTTTGGTAAAGGGAAGTAAAGAATCTTAACTTCCAGCCAAGACTTTTGCCCAGTTTTAAATTTAGGACATAATTAGAATCATTTTGATAGCTACGTCATGTGTACTTGAAAGGAATGATTCTTTTTTGCTTCTTTTGTTTGTTCTTTTATTTTACATTTTTATATTTATTTTATATTTCATTGTCATGTCAGTTAGGCTGTTTGACAGAATTCCTCCAGTCTTCTCTATACTTCTTAATTTCTGCTTAATTGTTGTATCAAATATCAAAGGAAAGGGGCTGAAACACATATGGGAGATCAGAATAAACAAAATATACAAAAAAATGAAAAATACCACAAGTTTTCATTTGGGGTCACAAAAGATAACAGCTAACAGTGAGATTTCAAGGGTGGCAGTAGAGTTGCGGTGAAATGGCTCTTTGTAATAGGAAGAGTATTTAGTCACAGAGAAAGTTTAAAATTGATATATGGCGCTAATAAAAAAGGATGACTTTCTATATTGAAGTCGTTAAAATTTTACTTGTAATCCAGTGAAACAAGAAAATAGTACATACATTTTTCAGTGTGGCTTATAATTTCCTAAAATGACACAGTTTACATACAGGTCAAAATTACCATATGGACGGTGTTAAAAAGAAACAATGGACCCAAAATGGAGCCACCTGTGTTAGGCCCACGTGGCCAGACTAAGGCTTTATACCTATCCTAACTGCAGTTACACCTTCCCCGGGAATATATTCCGAACCAGTAAATCTGGAATTTCTTGGTCAGCCCCAGTGAGGTAATCTACGTGAGAGGCAATTTTGTCCCCCACAGGAAGGCGATCTTGCCCATTCATGACTTCTTTGTCCCATGCTCTCTCTGCTTTTAAAATCCTTCCATTTTGTATAGCTCTTCGGAGCTCCTTTCCATTTGCTATATGGAATGCTGCCCAATTCATGAATTGTTGAAGAAAGTCAATTAGATTTTCAAATTTACTCGGTTGGATGTTTTGTTATGAAACACACTATCAGTTGATTTCTACAAAGCTGTTCTATGTGACATTACATTTTTTTAAAGACAAACTTATCAAAATCATATAATACTATTTAAAAGTAATTTCCTCTATAATTGATAGTTCATTTTATGATTTAAAATTCTCCCTAGTTTCAGTGATGGTGGTGTAACATTCAATGTGAGTATTTTTTAATGCTTGTGTGTTACTATCATTTAAGAAAATGCACTGTATTCGAGGATCAGTATATTTTAGTTTCTGCAGCATTTTGAAGTTTTTATAAAATTGCTTAAAGTATTTAGGTATTTGCATATTTTTGACACAGTTTCTTGAACAAAGACACAGACAAAGCTAAAATAAAGAATAATGCTTAATGTTGGTATAGCATTATTTTTATGTGGTAATAGTCTGTTCATGAAATTTAACTACACTGAATAAGACCCACTGGGTTTATGCATTGCAAGTACTTTTTATATCACCTTAAAGCTTGTTATATTGAATTGAGGAGAGGAATTTTTAAATCCACTCTGTACTTTATTTTAGTAAAAATACGTTAGATTACTTTCTTGTACATAGCTGAGGTCTCACTCAATGCAACATAATGATGCCTCCTGCTGGTCTGAAAACCATCCAGATAACTGCCTGCTGAGCAAATTGAGTCTAAGATGCAGAATAGAAGAGAGCTAACATTGTTAAATGCTAGCCTTGAGAGTGGAAGCTCCTTTGAAGCTAAAATAACCCAAAAGATGGGTAAGAGCTGTTAAAAAAAATAAAGGGGTTTGTGCTTCCTGGGGCCCTAAGCAGGAGAAAGTTTTTAAACATTAAAAACTGGATAATTACATTAATAATTTTATAAGTCCCAATATTCCTGTTTCCTCAACCATTCATTATTTTTAAAGTAGACAGCCCAAAGACAATCCTGTCTGTTTTAATAAAATGTAATGTAAAATTAAAGAGCCTGGCGCATGATAACAGTATCCAGAAACTGTGACAGTTCATTCAAGCCCTAAGTTCCTGGTTAATAAATCACTTCATTTTAGGGTATGGAAATAAAGTTTCCTAAAAAGACAAAAGTATACGTGTGCATACTTTTTAACATAGTAATAACCCACACTGAGAACAGTAATATACTTAGGCAGGAGATTTGATCCAACTGGGACCTTGCAGTAGAGCTGGTTACTGAGCGATGGAGAAACAAAGGAGATCAAACAGGAGGTAGGAGGACAAAATGCTCCACGACTAAGGAACAGCACAAATTACAGCAAAAAGAATTTTGTTGCTCTGTGCATGGCTGTTCAGTTATCTCTATACACTTATTTAAAAATTCATTTTTTCCCAATGATTTGAAATACGTTATTATAATTAACTAGATTTCCAAATGTTTTACCCAATTAAAAAAATTCTAATTGGTTTATCTATTCAAGCAAGAAAAAATTGTTTCAATATTAAAATATTTGTCTATATCATTTAGCACTGACAGGGCTAACCTTCTTTTCACTATTTCCCTTAGTAGTCTTGCTTGTGTTTTTGTGCCAAAGCGTCAGTTCTCTTATCTAATTCTAGAAAAAACAGAGCTGTATTGTGTTGGGATTGCATTCAATTAACAAATTATTTCAGGAAAATAATGACATCTGTATGATCTACATCTTCTCTCCCAAGATCATAATATAGGCTTCCATTGTTTTGACCTACTTCCCTGTGCTTCAAAGTAATTTTTTCTTGTTAATTTTTGTTTGTTTTTGTTTTTACTGTGTGCTGTTGTTTATCTTTGCTAAGTGGTGTGTTTGGTGAGGAATACCTTCTTTTACATTATTTCTACTGTTTTCTTCCTCCAGAATAGTTTTTGTTTCTACACACTGAAGGCCTGGTTTTTACATGTTTATTTCATAATCTTCTATTAAATAATTTTATTGTGTACAGTAGTGTTCCCATAGATTATTTTCAGTTTTTTAAATATAAAATCATGTGCTATGCAAAAAGATATAGTTGTACTTCTTTCTTTTCATTTCTTATAATTCTAATCACTTTATCTTGTTTAATCTAATTTAGCTAATACATCCATCAGGAAGACAGAGTGAAGAGAGTGATCTTTTCTTATTTTGTTTATAATTTTAATATTTTTGGCTGAGGAAAAAATGTTGAAAATGCATTTAGCAATTTCTCTTTCATTGAGCATGTTTAATATGAATGGGTATTGAATTCTGTCAAATACCTTTGGTATCTAAGGAAATAATTACATGATTTTTTCTCCTTAGCTCTTTTGATAAATCAATTATGTGAATGAATCTCCTAATATTATACCATCTTTGCATTTATGAAACAAACTGCATTTTTTCATGGTTTGTTATTCTTTAATATGCTATTGGTTTGATTTTTGATTGCAAATATTATATTTTTTATTTTATATCTATGTTCATGAGGAAAATTTGGCAATAGTTTTATACTTTGATATAATCTTTATTCATTTTGAGGACCAATATCAATATTTAAAATGGAAATTTTCAACTCACATTTGGAATAGTTAAGTAATACTGGAATTATCTGACCTTTAAATAAACAATATGAGCTTGTTCCTTTCTTGGTGAAGAATTATTTAGCATTAATAATCTTCTCTATTTCTTTTATTACAGTTAACCTGTTTAGACTTATTTTCTTTACAAGAGTCAATTTTGGAATGCTTTATTTTTTGAGAAAGAAGCATTCTTTTGATCTAGTCTTTCAATATATTTGCATAAAGTTGTACAAATTGGTTTCTTATGATTTAAATATTTTTCTCTAATTATTATCACCCCTTTTCATATCTTCATGTATTTGATAAGGCAAACTAATGGTTGCACTATTCAATGGTTGTGTTTTTTTTTTCTGAGAACTAACTTCTATTTTTCCTTTATAGACCATTAATGTCTGTCTTTATCTCTATTAATGCCTTCTTCTGCTTTCTTTTGGTTTATTCTGCCTTTCTTTCACCAATATTTTTAAGCTGTATAGGTATTAGCAAATTAATAAAATGAGACTTATTTATATCAAGACTGCTAGTATTTCTGATTGTTTGGGACCTAGCATGCCAAAAAGACCCCACCTGTAGAGGCACAAGCATTTTTGTAGTCCAAGTTTCAGGTCTCCGTTGGCAGTTCATAAGTCTGCACACTTTATCACTGGCTTTGAGTGCATAATTTCAGCATGTACATTACCATGAAAATACATGATTTGTTTCATTGTGCTTCATTTCACTGAACTTTGCAGATATTTCCTTTTTTTATAAGTTGAAGGTTTGTGGCAACCCTGCATGAAGCAATCTATGGGGGCCAACTTTCCAACAGCATTTGGTCATTGTTTCTGTGTGTTGTATTTTAGTAATCCTCATATATTTCAAACTTTTATTATTATTATTATTATTATTATTATTATTATTATTATTATTATTACTATTATTATTGTTATTATGGTGATCTATGATCAGTGATAATAACTTGCTAAAAGCTCAGATGATGATTAGCATTTTTTAGCAATAAAGTATTTTTAAATTAAGGTATTTACATTTTTTAAGACATAATGCTATTGCACACTTACAACATGACATCTCAGATACATCTGTATCTTTGTCTGAGACTGTTTTCCCATTCAAGGGACCTGGCCAAGGAAGAAATACGTGGTAGCTAGAAAAATCCTGAGCAATTCTATGCACGAATCAGAAGGACACCAGAGAGCCACCCTCCCCAAGATGCTTGCAGGAAATCAGGTTAGGGATTTGGGTTACATTATCATGAATGAAACCAATATCAAAGGTTTATTCAGTAATCTACCAGAATTGTTGATTTGTTTCTTAAAAACACAGCAAAACTTAGTTCCCTGCACTGATGTGTTGATTGTGCTCTACCGTGCTTGTGAAACTTGTTTTCCTGGGTAGACATTTTGGTTACACTTGAATCCTTGCCTCCCAACCCCCACCACCATGTGTCATAAGGACACCTCTCCTATGTATCACCGTCATGATCCTTTCCCCAGTCAGAAGAGCCCCAGCTCAGTTACTTCAGAGTCAGGCCCAGATTTGCTCTTAAGCCTGAACATACCCCTTTACTCCTGTAATCCTGACGTTGAAAGTAGCTGAAACATGAGGGAAAAAAGTGGATGAAAGTGGGAAGCGCATTTCCATAAGGCTTATACAAAGTTACATCTTACCCCTTAAATAGAACAGGTACCACTAATCAGCAAACTCTTCTTTATAATTCATGCACTAGAGACTTCTGTTGAATTTCTCCATTGTATTTATGATTATGACATTGATATTATCTTATTCAAATATTTATTTTATGTCAGTAATATATTTTTAATATTCTAGCATAAATTTTTAATTCTAGAGTAAGACGATTATGTTGAAATGTTTTGGATATAAATATTCTGTTTGCAGAATATAGATTGGCTTATAAGCGGTATTATCTGGTTTGTCATTCAAAAAATACCCAATCATAAGAAATATTGCATTAAAATCTTCCTTTTCCAAATGGCTTTGAAAATGCTACATACATTTAACGATGCATATATGCACCATATCACCATAATTAAACACATCCCTCAATTTTACAAATAAAATTCAGATTATTGCAAATTTGCAAATTTGACTATGAACTCTTTTCTTCCCCCATGAAAGGAAAGGAGCGACACACAGCAGCAATTTACCGGAGAGTTCCGCTTTATTAGGGAAAGGTGCTGGGTTATATAGGAAGGGGCATGAATTGATTGAGGTGTCACTTCTACGGGGCTGGTGGCTGTTGGCTAGGTGCTGGGATTGGGAGGGGAGCGAGAGGTGATTGGGCTTCAGGTGGCACCGGCGGGAACCGAGGACCCCGAAGAGAAGCCGGAAGTTTGCCATCTTACTGGTGGGGGCCCTTCACCCCACAAAATAATCTATTTTAATGCTGCTGATTTAGTGCTTTAATGAGCATGTTTTGCAAAAGCTTGCTGTATTAGTTTCCTAAGGCTGTTGTAAAAAATTACCAGTAATCTAGTGGCTTTAAACAACAAAAATTTATTCTCAAACAGCTCAACAAGCTAAAAGTCTGAAACCAAGGTGTCAGCAGGATCATGCTCCCTCTGAAGACTCCGGAGAGTCTGGAGGCTGCTGGCAATCTTTGGCAACAAGGTCCTTGGTTTGTGGAAACATAATTATAATCTCAGCCTCCATCTTAACCTAGTCATCCACCCTATGTATGTGTGTCTGTGTGTGTTAACTATCCCTCTTCTTTCTTTTATGAAGACACTAGTCACTGGATTAGCATCCCTCAAATCCAGTATGATCTCATTTTAACTGATTACATCTACAGTGACCCCAATTCCAAATAAGGTCACATACATAGCTACGAGCAGTTAGGACATCAATATATCTTTTTGGGGGGGAACAGCAATAGCCTAAAGTAATTATATTTTCATATTATAATTAGTATTACTATAAATTTGTGGGCTTTGTCACTTCCCCCTGCCTCAAGAAATTCTTGCCTTTTGTTTATTGTGTTGCTTTTACTTTTATCCTTATAGAGATCAGCACAGCAGCACACATGTTGGGAATGAGTCTTCTGCTGTCAGTCAAATGATAGGTCTCAACTCAGAGAATGAGCTTCAATAAATGAATAGACCCCAATACAAATAGTACAAATTGGGAAACTTGAATCAAAAAGGTCCCAAGTTAGTTGAAACAACTGGCTTTATTTTGGGTAAGAGAATATTTATACTGAAGTATTTCCAATTACATGAATTTTGTGTATGTAGTGTATAAACTTCCTTCTCAAGCGGTTCACATTTAATCTCCAAATAAAATATAAAGTACCTGTGCTACTCCTATTGTATAAATAAAATATTGACAATCACAGGGCAACTGTTGAGTTTTCCAAAGTGAAAGTTGGTTTTGACAAGCTTTGGCAAGTGCTTTAATTTTTATCCAACTTGCTTTTATTGAACCAAGTGGTTTATGTCCATGGTGTCTGGGCTGTTGTTGGTCAGCAAAGCTCAAAGTCAGGAAAAGCACTGGAACAGGGAGAATCACTTCTGCACCTGTAGATCACTTGATCACAGAGACCTTCTGTGAATAAAGATCTCTCCTTCCAACTCTCAGAACTTGCATAAGTTCCTCTTTTACTCAGCTAGGAACATACGTGATAAAGATTCTAGGAAACAATTCCAGCTTAATCAAGTTGATGATAAGAAAATCCAACACAATGGTTAGATATTTAGAATTAGATGTTGTCCTATTCAAATGCTTGATCTGAGAGTTGGGGGTGTTGAAACTGTTAAAATTTTAATGATAAGGTATGGAGAATATGCAAAAAAAAATCACTTGTAAGATAATATACTATTACCTTGGATTTAGAATATCCTTTATACCAAGGCTTCAGTGAGATCACCCTCATAATAATTATAACTATATTGTTGAGATTATTTTTTATTTAATTTAATTAGGTTAAAGATAACATTGGAAAACAGATCTGAAAGTTAAATTCTTTTCAGAGAAATTTTCTGGAAAATAATTTGTATGGGAAAAATAACATCAAAATAAGTTCGGTAACAAAATAAACGAAAGCTTTATTACAGAGATGTACATTTAAGACCATATAAATATTTTTCCTAGCCATTGTCATAATTAGTTATTTGGGAAAGAATGCCTATTTTCTCATTTGAAATTCTGCACTATTTATTAAAATGTCTTAATGTTGGGAAACCTCACTTACTTTAAAAAGAATGCAGCATTACTGATACAATACTTAGAAATACTACACTCAAGCAGGTTAATAATGCATTACATTTTTGAAATATTAATGTAGACATAAGCACAGACTATTTCAAATGGAAGAACCATCTTATATATTTCCTATCAAGAGAAGAGTTAGACCCTGTGTACAGATGGGTTAGTGGATCTTCTAATTAATCTCTTATTAAGTTGGTATTTTCAGGCAAATCCTACAGAAATGGATAGTGAAAATGGACTTACCTGAAATTTACAAGCTTAGCTTAAGCTGTTTCTACATATTAGGAAACCTCCTCTCCACAAACACATGCACACAGACATAGATAAATGCACAGACACACACACATACACACACACGTATAACTCAGATACAAGAACTAAATGTATTGAAACAAAAAAAATAGCTGAAATATATATGTTGCATATAATTTAAAAAAAGATGCATTTTAAAACTCACTGACAGGATTCTGGGAAGATAGCAGATTAAAGAGAATCTGAGTAGACCTTCTCCACCTATACACCAAATCTACACTTAGACATGGAGCATTTCACCCTGAAGAAGAAAGGAGACCAAATAGAACACCTTCAATGCAAAGACAGAAAGATCACATTTAAAAAAAATGACAGGAAGGAGAGACACGGTAACTGTGGAAGCTCCTCCACCACCACAACCAGTGGAGAAGGGAAGAGATATCTCTGAGAGAGCCAGGTGTGGATTCCCTGTCCTCAGGTGGAGGAAAAATGCCTAGTGAGTTGAAGTTAAACTAGACCCTAAGTGAAAGAACCTAAGTTGCAGAAATAAATG
Source organism: Manis javanica (assembly GCF_040802235.1). Lineage (NCBI taxonomy): Eukaryota > Metazoa > Chordata > Mammalia > Pholidota > Manidae > Manis > Manis javanica. The sequence continues at coordinate 61,675,336 of NC_133162.1, forward strand.
TCCATTGCTTGGCAAGGAAACCATTGGAGGCAATCAGGGATTGGAGGAGGCAGCCAGTGCTATTGTTTGCAATCCTTCCTCAAATCTTGGTGAAGCCAAGAACAGGATTTGGGTGCACATACCAATCTCAGACTTGGTTTAGGCAGCTGCCTTACCCCTCACCTATACCCAGAAGTGCCTGCAGGATATCCAGCAATCTCACCTTGCTGCATGTTGTTACCGACTGGCCCAGCCCCCATTAGCAGGACTGGAAAATTCCCCAGCTCACAGGAAGGGTGCACAAATCTGTGGGCTGGTACTCAAGAGGCAACTCCCCAGATTGCCACAGGGGAATGCATGTGCAGGAATGTATGGCCACCAGCAGACCAGAGAGAGGCAACACAGAAATTCCCTGTAGCAGCCCAAAGTGTGCAAGGGCAATGGGGGAATGCACACATGTATGATGCCTGATCCCAGTCAATGATGCAGGAATTCCCTGGAGTAGCTCAGGTGCACAGGGGCCCCAAGGAAATGTGAGGTGCACAATGTCCAATCCCAGATACCAGCAGGTATGCAGACGCTGATGAAATAATTCCTAGGAGCAGCCCAGAACCTACAGGGTTTAGCAGGGAAGTGTACAGAGCCTGACTTCATGCCACCCAGTGGGCACCTAATGTGGGAATTACCCCGAGTGGTCCCAAGCAGCATAGAGTGCATTGGCATATGAATAAGGAGGCACAGGTGACTCAGCTGGTGCTAATCCAGGAGTTACTTGGAGTGTGCCCTGACCTGCTGCTGGCCCACCATCCTCTCCCTACCAGTGCAGAAGACAGTGGTGTCTACTCAGGAGCCCTTCCAATATTCCCACAAGGCCATGCCACTGAGACTATGCCTTGGGAACCCCAGCACTAGGAAAAGCCCATCTCACACTTACTTGGCCTCCAGCTTGCCAAAAGCACAAGGCTAAACAGACCACTCTGCTACACAAGGCCAATCCTTCAAGACTGGGAGAATGAGCCCTTTCAACAAATCAAAGAACCAAACACATAAAGCTATACAAAATGAGGAGTCAGAGGAATATGATTCAAATGACAGAACAAGAAAAGAAAGAAAACTGTATTTCTAACTGATAAAGAGTTTAAAGCAATGGTTATATACTTAACTAGAAGTGAGAAAATAATAGCAGAACTCAAGAAGGACTTAAGAAGAGATAGAAAGTCAAAAAAGGAACCAGAGATGAAGAATTCAACAGACAAAATAACAAATTCACTGGAGGGAATGAACAGCAGGCTAGAGGATAAAGAATGATCAGTGATTGGAAGATAGAATACTGGAAAGCATCCAAGTTGAACAGTGGAAGGAAGAAAGAATTAAAAGACATGAGGATAGGGTAAGAGCAATCTGGGACAACATCAAATATGCTGATATTCACATTATAGGAGTCTCTGAAGGAAAACAGAGAAAGGGAGTAAAAAATATATTTGAAGAAACAATAGTTGAAAACTCCCCTAACCTGGGGAGGGGAACAGTCTACCAGTTCCAGAAAGCACAGGGTGCTCCAAACAATATGAACCCAAGGAGGTCCACGCCAAGACACAGTGTAATAGAAATGTCAAAGATCTCAAAAGCAGCAAGAGAAAAGCAACAAATTACATGTAAAGGGGAACCTCAGAAGGCTATCAGCTAATTTTCCTGCAGAAACTCTACAGCCAGAAGGGAATGGCATGATCTAGTTAAAGTGCTGAAAGGAAAAAAAAACCTCCAACCAAGAATAAACTACCCAGAAAGATTATCACTCAGAATTGAAGGAGAGAGAAGCTTCACAGATAAACATGAGCTAAAAGAGTTCATCACTACTGAACCAGCTTTTCAAGACATGCTAAAGGGACTTTTTTTAAAAGGAAAAGAGCCTAAATAGAAGCAATAAATTTAAGAAAGGAAGTAATTTCCACTACAAAGCAAACATAAAGCTAGAGTAGTTGATCAATTACTTTAAAGCTAGTGAAGGTCAAAAAGACAAAAGTAGGAAAAGCAGTTACATATAAAGATCAATTAAGGGAATTGCTTAGTAAAAAGATGTGAAATAAGTTAATATATATGTAAAAAGTGAAGGAGGGGGAGAAAGAAATGTAGTGCTGGTAGAATGCATTCACATATGTGACCATCAGCTTATTATAGATTATTGTATTCATAGGCCGTCATATCAGAACACTTATGCTAACCACAAACCAAAACATAATAGATACACAAAAAAGAAAGAGAAGGGAATTCAACCATAACACTAAAGAAAGTCATAAAACCCAAGACAAGAAAGGAAGAGAGGAAGAAAGAATCAGGTAAGAACAACCAAAACAACCAGGAAACATTTAACAAAATGGCAATAAGCACATACAGTCAATAATTAGTTGAAATTTAAATGGCTGGAATGCTCCATTCAAAAGACATTGGGTAACTGAGTGGATAAAAATATAAGCCCCATCTATATGCTGCTTACAAGAGATTCATTTCAGACTAAAAGACACACTAAGACTGAAACTGAAGGGATGGAAAAAGATACACCATGCAATTAGGAATGACAAAAAACAAGCTAGAGTTACAATACTTATTTTGGAGAAAATAGACTTCAAAACAAAGAAAGTAACAAGAGACCCACAGAAGGACATTACATAGTGATAAAGGGATCAGTCAAATAAGAGGCTATAACAACTGTTAACATCTATGCACCCAATACAGGAGCACCTAAATATATGCACCAAATACTAAGAGACCTAAAGGGAGAAACTGACCACAACACAATAATAGTAGGAGACTTTAAAAGCCACTTCATCATTGTAGAGATCATCTAAGTAGAAAATGAAAAAGGAAACATGTATGTTGAATAACACATTAGACCAGATGGACTTAACAGATACATACAGAACATTCTACCCAAAAGAAACATAATACATATTTTTTCTCAAGTAATATGGAACTGTCTCCAAAATAGATCACATATAAGGATGCAAAACAAGTCTCAACAAATTTCAGAATGAAATCTCAGACCACAATGGTATGAAAGTAGAATTCAATTACAATAAAAAAACTGGGAAAAACACAAACACACGGACACTAAACAACATGATTCTAAATAATCAATGGATCAAGGAACAATTCAAAGAAGAAATTAAACAACATATGGAAACAAACAAAAACAGAAACATAATACATGAGATACAACAAAAGTGGTTCAAAGAAGGAAGTTTATAGCAATGTAATCCTACCTCAAGAACAATGTTAAATAAACAATCTAACCTTACAGCTACAGAAACTAGAAAAAGAGGAACAAAAAAAAGACAAAAAATTAGTAGAAGGAAGGACATTAAAGAAGATCAGAGCAGAAATAAATAAAATGGAGACTAAGGAGAAAAAACAATGAAACCAAGAGCTGGTTCTTTTATGAAAAAAAACGAAGACAAACCCTTAGCCTTATCAAGAAAAAAAGAGAGAAGGCACAAATAAACAAAATCAGAAATGGAAATGATGGTACAATTGACACCACAGGAATTCAAGGAATTATAATGCAATGAAAAATTATATGCTAATAAATGAATGACAACCTAGAAAAAGATGGATAAATTCCTAGAAACATATAATCTTCCAACAGAAAATCTGAATAGACACATTACTGGTAACAAAATTGAATTGGTAATCAAAAAATTCTCAACTAAAAAAATTCCAGGACCAGATAGCATTACAGGTAAATTCTAGCAAGCATTTAAGTACAAGCTAATACCTATCCTTCTTAAAGAATTCTAAAAAAAATTTAAGAGGAAAGAACACTTCCATACTCATTCTATGAGGCCAGCATTACTCCAATACCAAAAGCAGGCAAAGACACTACAAAAAAGAAAACTAAAGAACAATATTCATGCTGAACACAGATGCAAAAGTCCTCAACAAAGTATTCAACAAATTCAAAAATACATGAAGAGGATAATTCATCATGACCAAGTGGGATTGATTCCAGGGATGCAAGGATGGTACAATATTTGCATACAATCAATGTAATACACCATAGTAACAGGAAAGATAACAACTATATGATCATCTCTATAGATGCTAAAAAAGCATTTGAAAAAATTCTACATTCATTCATATTCATGATAAAAATGCTCAACAAAGTAGGCACAGAGGGAACATACCTCAACATAATAAAAGTTCATATATGACAAACCTACAGCCAATATCATACTCAATGATAAAACACTGACAGTTTCTCCTCTAATCAGGAATAAGACATGGATGCCGACTATCACCACTTCTATTTAACATACTATTGGAATTCCTAGCCATGGCAATCAGACAGGAAAAGGAGATAAAAGGTGACCAAATTAGTAAGGAAGAAATAAAACTGTCACTATTTGCAGACAGCATGTTATTATATATAGAAAACTCTAAAGACACCACCAAAAAAAATTAGATGTAATAACTGGTTTCAGCAAAGTTGCAAGATACAAAATCAATATATGGAAATCTCTTGCATTCCTAAATATTAACAATGAAATAGCAGAGAGAGAAATCAAGAGAACAATTCCATTTATAATGGCATCAAAAATAATAAAATGCCTAGAATAAACCTAACCAAGGAGGTGAAAGACCTGTAGTCAGAAAACTATGGGACACTGATGAAAGAAATTGAAGACATGAATAAATGGAAATATATCCCATTCCTATGGATAGGAAGAATTAACATTGTCAAAATGGCCATACTGCTCAAAGCAATTTACAGATTCAATGCAATCCTTACTAAAATACCAATGACATTTCTCAATGAACTAGAGCAAATAATTCTAAACTGTATCTGGAACCTCAAAAGATCCTGACTATCCAAAGCAATTTTGAAAACAAAGAACAAAGGACACCCTGATTTCAACCTATACTACAAAATTACAGTAATCAAAACAGTATGGTACTGGCACAAGAACAGACTCATCGATCAATGGAAAAGAATAGAGAGCCCAGATATAAACCCGTGCATATATGGTCAATTAACTTATGCTAAGGTAGCCATGAATATCTAATGGGGAAATGACACTCTCTTCAATAAATTATATTGGGAAAACTGGACAACTACATGTAAGAGTATGAAACTAAGGTCTGTCTTATAATATATGCAAAAGTAAACTCCAAATGGATTAAAGACCTAAATGTAAGCATGAACCTATAGGATTCTCCGAAGAAAACAGGCAAGAATCTTATGAATATCAGCATGAAAAATTTCTTTCTGGGTACATCTACCCAGGCAAGGAAAACAAAAGCAAAAATAAGGAAGTGGGTCTACAGAGAGCTAACAAGTTTCTGTACAACAAAGTTCAATAAAACAAAAAGGCAACCTACACTATGGGAGAATATATTTGCAATAAAGGGTTAATACCCAAAATACATAAACAACTCACACAACTCAATACCAAAAAGCCAAATAATCCAATTAAAAATGGACAGAGGAACTGAATAGACATTTTTCCAAAAAAGACAAAGAGATGGCCAACAGACACATGAAAAGATGCTCAACATCACTAATTATCAGGGAAATGCAAATCAAAATCACAATGGGGTATAACTTTACACCAGTCAGAATGGCTACTATCCACAAGACAAGAAATAGCAAGTGTTGGTGAGGATGTAGATAAAAAGGAACCCTCCTACTCTGTTAGTGAGAATATGCATTGGTGCAGCCACTGTGGAAAACAATATGGACTTTCCTCAAAAAACTAAATTAAAAATACCAGATGAGCCAGCAATTTCGCTTCTGAGAATTTACCCAAAATAAACAAAACCATTAATTTCAGAAGATAAATACACCCTATGTTCATTGCAGACTTATTTACAAAAGCAAAGATATGGCAGCAAACCAAGTGTTTATCAGTAGATGAATGGATAAAGATGTGGTACATATACAGAATGGAATATTATTCAGCCACAAAAAGAAGGAAATTTTGCTATTTGCAACAACATGGATGGACCTAGAGGGTCCATGCTAAGTGCAATAAGCCAGGCAGAGAAAGACAAATACAATATGATTTCATTTATATGTGGCATCTGAAAAACAAAATAAAGAAACAAAAAATAGATTCATACATATGGACAACAGACTATTGGTTATCATAGGGATGAAGCTGGGGGATGGGTGAACTACATTAAGGGAATAAAGAGGTACAAACTGCAAACTGTAAAATAAGTTACTCATAGGCATCAAAGTACAATTATACAGAAATAACCAATATTATTGTAATATCCTGGTATGGCATTGGGGTTACTAACTACATTTATTGTGGCAATCATCTAATCATGAATCTAATTATTGAGTCATTATGTGGTACATCTGAAGCCAACATAATACTGCATATCAACTTCATTTTAATGAAAAAAATATTTTAAAAAACTCACTGACGATAGGAAACTATTAATTTTTCATATTAAAGTTCATGCCTGGAATTATGAATTCAAAAGCCAGAAAAAGCCAGAGAAAGAAGTAAACTTTAAATAACAAAGAAAAAAAACAAATTCAATTCACTGATATTTATGCATAACTTACAGTTTTCCTTGACGTAATTTGAGTGTTTAAAGATGGTGCTCTAGACTGAATTGTATTCCTCCAAAAGGTGTTGTTGAAGCCCTAATCCCCAAGGTGATGGTATTTGGATGAGGGGCCTTTGGGAGGTGATTAGCCATGAGGATGGGCTCTCAGTATGAGATCTATGCCCTTAAAGAGACAATTTGTGGTTCTCTCTTTCTGTCATGCGGAGACACAGAGAGAGAATGCCTCTTGATCTGGGACTTCCCAGAGTTCAGGATTGTTGAAAATAAATTTGTTTTTTAACCTACACAGTTTAAGTTATTCTATTATGGAAGCTCAAGCAGATTAAGACAGAGGGTGCTCAGAAGTAATATTCATATGTTTAAATTCAGACTATGCCTAGATCAGATGTCCAGTGAGTAGATTTCAATTTTAATTCAAAATATTAATCCCTTCCCACCACTGAAGCAGCCATACATCTAGGCTCAAACAGTTACCTTTGGTAGCAAGCACCTGGTTAAGAAATCTCTGTTGGGCTTCCCAGAGAGTGATGTGTGATAAAATTCATTATGTTTCTTACAATATCTGTCACTGTCTTCTTCAAATGTGGTGAAGACATCAAAACATACTGAACAGAGCTAAGAGTATGTGCTACCATTTGAATAGATTCTTTTGCAGATAGTTGTAGAATGAGCAGCTGCCTACTGCAGACAAACATTCAGAGGAACTGCTAAAGAATTTTTTTTTGATATCGTTAATGTACAATTACTTGAACAACATTATGGTCACTAGACTACCCCTATTATCAAATTCCCCTCAAATACCCCATTAGAGTCACTGCCCATCAGTGTAGTGAGAAACTATAGAATCATTACTTGTCTTCTCTGTATATACTGACCTCCCCATGTACTCACCCCCTTACATTATGTGTGCTTATCGTAATGCCCCGTTTTCCCCCTTATCCCTCCCTTCCCACCCATCCTCCCCAGTCCCTTTCCCTTTGTTAACTATTAGTCTATTCTTGGGTTCTGTGAGTCTGCTGCTGTTTTGTTCCTTCAGTTTTCCTTGGTTCTTATACTCCACAGATGAGTGAAATCATTTATACTTGTCTTTCTCCACCTGGCTTATTTCACTGAGTGTAATACCCTCTAGCTTCATCCATGCTGTTGCAAATGGTAGGATTTGTTTTCTTCTTATGGCTGAATAATATTCCATTGTGTATATGTACCACCTCTTCTTTATCCATTCATGTACTGATGGACACTTAGGTTGCTTCTACATCTTGGCTATTGTAAATAGTGCAGCGATAAACATAGGAGTGCATATGTCTTTTGCAACTGGGCTGCTGCATTCTTAGGGTAAGTTCCTAAGAGTGGAATTCCTGGGTCAAATGGTATTTCTATTTTGAGTTTTTTGAGGAACCTCCATACTGCTTTCCACAATGGTTGAACTAGTTTCATTCCCACCAGCAGTGTAGGAGGGTTCCCCTTTCTCCACAACCTCGCCAACATTTGTTGTTGTTTGTCTTTTGCATGGTGGTCATCCTTACTGGTGTGAGGTGATATCTCATTGTGGTTTTAATTTGCATTTCCCTGATGATTAGCAATGTGGAGCACCTTCTCATGCGTCTGTTGGCCATCTGAATTTCTCCTTAAGAGAAGTGTCTGTTCAGATCCAGTGCCCATATTTTACTGGATTATTTGCTTTATGTTTGTTGAAGTGAGATCTTTATATATTTTGGATGTCAACCCTTTATCGGATCTGTCACTTATGAATATATTCTCCCATACTGTAGGATGTCTTTTTGCTCTACTGATGGTATCCTTTGTTTTACAGAGGCTTTTTAGTTTGATATAGTCCCACTTGTTCATTTTTGCTTTTGGTTTCATTGTCAGGGGAGATATGTTCATGAAGAAGGTGCTCATATTTATGTCCAGATTTTTTCTTATGTCTTTTTCTAAGAGTTTTATGGTTTCATGACTTACATTCAGGTCTTTGATCCATTTTGAGTTTACTTTTGTGTATGAGGTTAGACAATAATCCAGTTTCATTCTCTTACATGTGGCTGTCCAGTTTAGCCAACACCAGCTGTTGAAGAGACTGTCATTTCCCCATTGTATATCCATAGCTCCTTTATCATATATTAATTGACCATATATGCTTCAGTTTATATCTGGAATCTCTAGTCTGTTTCACTGGTCTATGGGTCTGTTCTTGTGCCAGTACCAAATTGTCTTGATTACTGTGGCTTTGTAGTAGCAGCTTGAAGTCAGGGAGCATAATTACCCCTGCTTTATTGTTCCTTCTCAGGATTGCTTTGGCTATTCGGGATCTTTGGTGGTTCCATATGAATTTTAGAACTATTTGCTCTAGTTCATTGAAGAATGCTGTAGGTATTTTGATAGGAATTGCCTTGAATCTATAGATTGCTTTAGGCAGGAATGCCACTTTGACAATATTAATTCTTTCTACCCGAGGGCATGGGATGAATTTCCAATTATTAGTGGCCTCTTTAATTTCTTTTAAGAGTGTCCCATAGTTTTCAGGGTATAGGTCTTTCACTTCTTTGGTTAGGTTTATTCCTAGGTATTTTATTCTTTTTGATGTAATTATGAATGGCATTGTTTTCCTGATTTCTTGTTCTGCTAGTATATTGTTAGTGTATAGGAACGCAACATATCTCTGTGTGCTGTTTATGTACCCTGCAACTTTGCTGAATTCAGTTATTAGTTATAATAGTTTTGGTGTGAGTTCGTTAGGGTTTTCTATGTACAATATCATGTCATCTACAAACACTAACAGTTTAACTTCTTCCTTGCCAATCTGGATGCCTTTTATTTCTTTGTGTTGTCTGATTGCTGTGGCTAGGACCTCCAGAACTCTGTTGAATAAAAGAGGAGAGAGTGGGCATCCTTGTCTTGTTTCCGATCTCAAAGGAAAAGCTTTCAGCTTCTCACTGTTAAGTATAATGTTGGCTGTGGGTTTGTCATATATGGCCTTTATTATGTTGAGGTACTTGCCCTCTATACCCATTTTGTTGAGAGTTTTTATCATGAATGGATGTTGAATTTTGTCAAATGCTTTTTCAGCATCTATGGAGATGATCATGTGCTTTTTGTCCTTCTTTTTGTTGATGTGGTGGATGATATTGATGGATTTTCAAATGTTGTACCATCCTTGCATCCCTGGGATGAATCCCACTTGATCGTGGTGTATGATCCTCTTGATATATTTTTGAAGTTGGTTTGCTAATATTTTGTTGAGTATTTTTCCATCTATGTTGATCACGGATATTGGTGTGTAATTTTCTTTTTTTGTGGTGTCTTTGCCTGGTTTTGGTATTAGAATGATGTTGGCCTTGTAGAATGAGTTGGGGAGTATTCCCTCCTCTTCTGCTTTTTGGAAAATTTAAAGGAGAATGAATATTAGCTCTTCACTAAATGTTTGATAAAATTCAGCAGTGAAACCATCTGGTAAAGTTGTTTTGTTTTTAGGTAGTTTTGTGATTGCCAGTTCAATTTCTTTGCTGGTACTTGGTCTATTCAGATTTTCTGTTTCTTCCTTGGTCAGCCTTGGAAGGTTGTACTTTTCTAGAACGTTTTCCTTTTTTTCTAGGTTATCTGTTTGCTAGCATATAATTTTTCATAGTATTCTCTCATAATTCTTCATATTTCTGTGGTGTCTGTATTGATTTTTCCTTTCTCATTTCTGATTCTGTTTATGTGTGTAGACTCACTTTTTATTTGATTATTCTGGCTGGGGGTTTATCTATTTTGTTAATTTTCTTGAAGAACCAGCTCCTCCTTTCATTGATTCTTTCTATTGTTTTATTCTTCTCAATTTTATTTTTTTCTGCTTTAATCTTTATTATGTCCTTCCTTCTACTGACCTTGGGCCTCATTTGTTCTTCCTTTTCTAGTTTCATTAATTGTGAGTTTAGACTGTTAATTTGGGATTGTTCTTCTTTCCTGAGGTATGCCTGTACTGCAATATATTTCCCTCTTAGCACGGCCTTCGCTGCATTCCACAGATTTTCTGTTGTTGAATTATTGTTGTCATTTGTCTCCATGTATTGCTTGATCTCTGTTTTTATTTGGTCATTGATCCATTGATTATTTAGGAGCATGTTATTAAGCTTCCATGTGTTTGTGGGCTTTTTCATTTTCTTTGTGTAATTTATTTCTAGTTTCATACCTTTGTGATCTGAGAAGCTGTTTGGTACAATTTCAATCTTTTTTAATTTACTGAGGCTATTTTTGTGGCCTAGTATATGATCTATTCTTGAAAATGTTCCATGTGCACTTGAGAAGAATGTGTATCCTGTTGCTTTAGGATGGAGTGTTCTGTAGATGTCTGTTAGGTCCATCTGTTCTAATACATTGTTAAGTTCCTCTGTCTCTTTACTTATTTTCTGTCTGGTTGATCTGTCCTTTGGAGTTAGTGGTGTGTTGAAGTCTCCTAAAATGAATGTACTGCATTCTATTTTCCCCCTTTAATTCTGTTAGCATTTGTTTCACATACGTAGGTGATCCTGTGTTGGGTGCACAGATATTTATAATGGTTATAGACTCTCGTTTGACTGACCCCTTTATCATTATGTATGTCTTTCTTTGTCTCTTGTGACTTTATTTGTTTTAAATTTTTTTTTGTCTGATACAAGTACTGCAACTTCTGCTTTTTCTTCCCATTAGTTGCATGAAATACCTTTTTCCATCCCTTTACTTTCCGTCTGTGTATGTCTTTGGGTTTGAAATAAGTCTCTTGTAGGCAGCATATAGATGGGTCTTGTTTTTTAATCCATTCAGTGACTCTATGTCTTTTGATTGATGCATTCAGACCATTTTCATTTAGGGTGGTTATCAACATGTATGTACTTATTGCCATTGCAGGCTTTAGATTCATGGTTACTAAAGGTTCAAGGGTAATTCTCTTATAATCTAACAGTCTAATTTAACTTACTTTGTGTACTATTAGAAGCACAACCTAAATGTTTTTTTTTTCCCTCCTTTTCCTTCCTCTTCCATTCTTTGTATGTTATGAATCATATTCTGCGCTCTTTGTCTATCCCTTGGGTGGCTTCTATTTAGCCTTAGGAACACTTCCATCTATAGGAGTCCTTCCAAAATGCACTGTAGAGGTGGTTTGTGGGAGGTAAATTCTCTCAACTTTTTCTTATCTGAAAATTGTTTAATCCCTCCTTCAAATTTAAATGGTAACCTTGCCGGGTAGACTATTCTTGGTTCAAGGCCCTTCTGCTTCATTGCATTAAATATATCTTGCCACTCCCTTGTGGCCTATAAGGTTTCTTTTGAGAAGTTTGATGATAGCCTGATGGGTTTTCCTTTGTGTGTGATCTTTTTCCTCTCTCTAGCTGCTTTTAGAAGTCTGTCTTTATCCTTGATCTTTGCCATTTTAATTGTTATATGTCTTGATGTTGTCTTCCTTGGGTCCCTTGTATTGGGATATCTGTGCACCTCCATGGCCTAAGAGACTATCTCCTTCCCCAGATTGGGGAAGTTTTCCTTAATTACCTCCTCAATGACACTTTCTATCCCTTTTTCTCTTCTTCTTCTGATACCCCTCTAATACGAATATTGTTCCATTTGGATTGGTCACAGAGTTCTCTCAATATTCTTTCATTCTTAGAAATTCTTTTTTCTCTTTGTGCCTCAGCTTGTTTGTATTCCTCTTCTCTAATTTCTATTTCATTTACTGTCTCTTCTACTACATCTAATCCACTTTTAAGTCCCTCCAATGTATGTTTCATTTCAGATATGCTATTTCTTAAAGATTGAATCTCTGACTTAAATTCATTCCTGAGTTCTTGAATATTTTTTTGTACCTCCATAAACATGTTTATGATTTTTATTTTGAACTCTCTTTCAGGCTTATTGGTGAGTTCAGTTTCATTACACCCTTTTTCTGTGGTTGGTGAGATTTTGGTGTGAACCATGTTCTTTTGACATTTCATAATTCTGTGTGCTGCCTACTAGTGCCCAGAAGCTCCAGTCTCTGGAGCTGCTCAGCCCCTAGAGTGAGGCTGGGGGTTGTAGGGAAACGGAACTGGTGCCTGGGGGGAGGAAAGATCTGTTTCCTGATTTCCATCTGTGGTGCCTGTCTCAAGTGTCAGAGACAGAGGGCCAAGCACACAGGTGTAAGCCTCTGTGCTTTGGGTCTATAGCTGTTGTAGGCTGAGCCTCCTTCTGGCTGGCCTGATGCTAGCATAGTGATTGCTGTTTGCAAACCGGTGCCGGCAGGCCAGGAGGAAGGCACAGCAGGCTGCATGTCACAGTGGGGGGCCTCGTAGCTGAGTAGGCAGCCAGGGAGATGGGGCACCTGAAGCTCCTCAAAGTTCCTAACCAGCTGGGCAGAGTGCACCCAGACAACCTTGTCCTGCTCTCTCCTCCCCCTCGTGGCAAGCTCTGTGCAAACCCTACACCTTCAGCAGCCCTCTGGTTGCTAGGAAGTCTGTCAAACCGCCTGCCTTTCCTTTGTCCCAGAGTGACTGGGTGTGGATCTCCTCCTCCACAAATGGCTGCAATCTGTCTCTCAAGCACTCCACCTGTCTAAGCTTCCCAATGTCCAGTGCACCACACAGTGTAGGTTACCCAAAGCAGACCTCCAGGGCTCAGTGTTCAGCAGTTCTAGGTTTCCACCCCCTATCCCACTACATTTCTCTTTGTCTTGCCAGTGAGCTGGGGTGGGGAAAGGGCTTGGGTCCCACCTGAATAAGGCTTTTGTACGTTACCCTGTGTTCGTGAGGTCTGCTCTGTTCATGAGTTCTGCATGCAGTCTTGTTCAGCCTTCTTTCTTGTTGCTCTTTTAGGGTTAGTTGTAGCAATTAACTATATTTTCATACTATTTGTGGTTTGGGGAAGAATTCTCCATCTCACCTCTCACACTGCCATCTTGAATCCTCTGCTAAAGAATTTACTGTTGTAAATATCCAAAGGTACAGTCCCAAGGAAGAAGGTAGAGACTGGGGAAGTTTTAAAACAGGAGGAGGAGAAAAAATTGGGATGAGCAGAAAGGAAGTCATGTGAAGTTCCTGGCAAGAGCATCTCTAGGCGGTAGCCTTGCATCTCTCTTTGCATTTACCAAGTAGTTCTGTTTGGGGCTGGAATGTATCTTCATTGATATTCAAGCTCACTGCCGAATGGCTGATTTAACAAATGTCCATTTTTACACTGTGAAATTAGAGCATGATCATTATTTTAATGTAGTTGATATAAAACCATTCAAAGCCCAGTTGCATTGTCTCAATGTTCTAAAATTGCATTTGTCAATTAAAGTATTAAAAATTTCATTTTACCTTTTCTGCTTATGACCTTAGCAAATTCACTGAAGCATTTAAGCATGTAATGTTTGGATTCTTGTAGCTCAACTGACTGGGCATTTCAGCCAAACTATTTTGTTAATTTGCAATGTCAGGTATAGTCAGAATATATGGAAAGCCACTACATTGTTTGAACACACATTTTGGGAAGAGACTTTTAAAATGCGTGAATAAATAAATTACAAACAAAACAAAACAGGTTTGGTGCTAATTAGAAAAAATTGATTTTATTTTTTTCACCTACATTCTCAATAATGATGTACTAACTACACTATTTTCCCATATATTCTCTACCTATATTAATTTTTTATTCCATAGTTTAATCACTGCACATCCATAACTATTATTTTATCTTTCATCAAACTTCTACTCCACTCTTTCAACAACTAAATAATATTGAATTTTGCTACTGATTAATAAAAATAAAATAAATAAATACTTTCAGGACAACTGCAATTTTCTAAAATAAATATGACTGAGAAAAATAAAAATTAAATAATTATAATTAAAACTAAATGATGAAAGATTTAATTTGAACTTTTGGGAAGTTTCACTCTTTTAAAATTTTGAAGTATATTTATAAGAATGACAATTTTACAATTGCTATATTCATGGAGAAAAAAACACATATAAAAATCTATTTAGAATTTTAGGAAAATGTTGGAAAATTATTCATTTAAACAAAATGTTTACATAGTAGGTAGTATAGTAACTTGGTCTACTAATAAAGGGATTTTATATATGTAATTATAACATTTATAAAAGTATCATGGTTTGTCTAAGAATTGGAAAACTGTAACTGCCATTTTCAAAAACTCTATTGTGCTAACTAATCAGAACTAATTAGAATTGCAACATCTTTGTTGTATTGGCTAATAAAGTTTACAATCTTATCAGGTTTCATTAAGAGTAATCTTTCACTACTACAAAATAAGGACACATAACACCAAGTGAGGATCCTGAAATAATTTTATAATGATTTAAATAAGTATTTCCTTATATCAATAAACCACCAATTGAAATATAATTCAATTATTATGACTTTATTATATTTAAGGTAACAAATAAACAGACTTAAAGCTTTCTATCTTCATTAGTCATTGTAGCATACCATTAAACCTATCAGCCCAAGGCAGGAATGCTATTTCCTTTCTTTTATAGTCTATAGTATACTGTTTCATGTTTACAGACTGTGACCTGGCCTTAAGAATACCATAACAATTAGTCATTCTTATTGAATGATCTGGAAAGTTGTTGAAATTACTCAGTTTTCCCATTACTAATTTCTTTAGGCCTAGAATAATTGGATAATTTAGCTAGCTCTAATTAAGCAATAAAAATACAGTGTTTTATACCCTGGTATATAACACTAAATTTATAAAGCTAATTTGATATGAATACAACTTTATTTTATTTTTACAGTTATTATGTTATGGAAAACTAGAAAACCTGGACAGAATCTCTGATGGAGGAACCAAGTGGCACTTGGAGGTCTTGGAGGGTGAGATTTATATTATACCAACGGGCTAAGAAGTGATCTCCAAAGGCCTGAGTCCCAAGTACATTAGGGCCATACCTTTTATGTATTTTCTACAAAGCTAGGGGGGAGTCCTCATCCAGGAACCACTGCAGTGGGAGCTATTAAGTCACTCTAGGTTTATTCAGGTTGCTAGTTATGTTTTAATCTATTTCTATAAAGGTTACCCAGATACCATATTATAAACTAATGGGCTTCCATGACTATTTTCAACAACCTGTTCCATACCACTGAGTCCTGGTTGGGGGGAATACATTATTACAGTGTTTTAATCTCAAGCACCCAAGCACCTTTGATTCCTCTACATTTCTGAGGCCTCAACAGAAACCCTGTTTCCTTGGCTTCCTTGGCTTCTCGGTACACCTGCCAAAAGGGGAAGGGATTTGAGAACTTTCTGAGTATTTCCTCATCAATTAAACTGTCTGACTTCTGGCAGGATTTTACAGTCAGAAACATTTTATGTGCCCAGATAGTACCTTGTAAAAAAAAATTAGGTTCGTATGAAAACACTAATTTTTAGGGTCTCTTGATCAAGAGTAATATATGGTAACATAGTACCCACAATCAACTATGGAAGTATCTGGGGTTCCCCGATTCGAGTGGCAAAGGCATTGATGTATTTTAAATTCTACTTTACTACAATTTCCATTACTCAGAAAGTGCACAAATATGTATATATTCTAGCCAGTTGTCTAAGTATTCTGTGCTTTGACTTTGTAGATGTTTAGTTTATGACTCCTTCAATATGGCCACAAACGCATGCAAGCACACACATGTGTCATTGCCAGAATCACGAGCTAAGGGTAATTATCATATGTTTTAACATATATAAAAAGCATATATCTGATGGTTTACAGAGACATAAAGTTTTAAAAAAAGCCTCTGAAAGGACTAGGGTGTGAGGGCTCTGGGGAAAAAAACAGGTTTGTTTGGTTTTTGGTTTACAATTTTATAATTCCTGCTTTTCATTTGTGAAAAAGAGCAGTACTAGCTTTGTCACGTGAAGAGAGCTGACACTGTTCCTCGTAAATGGGTTTAGAGACATTTGTCAACAGTAAGTTGGAATACCCTTTTTTGTTTGATCTCAAGTTCCCATATCCTTCAGGCTCTGTCCTTTCAATTAAACAAATATATCAGTATGAGATCAAATATAGGTTTCTTTTTTTTAAGTAAATTTAAAAAGTGGTCATTGGCAATGTAGAGCATTAAACTGGGTTGGCAACCATGTTATGGGCTTTCACAGTTGTATTTGCATTAAATTGAATGGTCCATCTTTTATCAACACAAAGATACCATAAGAAAAGTATGAGAACATTGGACAATGTCTTTTAACTGAAAAGAAAAATACACAACTTTTCTACATCTTTTAATATTGAAAAGTAGTATCATGTATGAAGAAACAGATGGCACTTATAGTAGAATGAAGAGGGATCCTCAGAGTCTAAACTGTATCAGCTGTACTGTTTAGAATGCAATCAGATCAATAAAGGGCAAACTAGTCCCAAGAAAAGTTGATCAAGTTGTATAGGATGTGTATGTAATTGAAGGGTGACAGAATATTCACTACAAAATATGAGATTTTGGCATAAGGATTATTTTGGATTTAAAGGCACTTGAAAAACATGCCTACCTTTCTTCTTCTTAAAGGCATGGGAAAAATTCTCCTGTCAAAGATTTCCTCCCTGTACAAGAAGCAAAGCAACATTCTTATCATCAAGGTTAAGAAGTTGAGACCAAGAGAATTCTATACAAACAGACCTTGTTAAAATAATTCTCATCTTCCTTTACATCGTATACTTACTTTTCCCCAATTGCTTCTTTGTTCAAACTACTATAAAAGCATGTAGGTTCTGCTATTCCTTTGGGTTTTTATTTCCTTCTGAGGCCCCAGTGTTACATAAA
Organism: Manis javanica; assembly: GCF_040802235.1. Taxonomy (NCBI): domain Eukaryota; kingdom Metazoa; phylum Chordata; class Mammalia; order Pholidota; family Manidae; genus Manis; species Manis javanica. The sequence goes on from NC_133162.1 coordinate 61,692,646, forward strand.
ACTTAAAAGATATGTGTGATTTTTCTCCTGTTAATCTGTTTTATGTCAGTTTAATACTTGGACCAAGTCAAAAAATCCTAAGAGGGTAGAGGAAAATTTTACTTCCTCTGCAGACTATTCACAAACTGACTCCCTGAGTTTTAGGATTTTTACTTGATAAAATGAAGAAGAATGTTTATCACTACCAAAATTTAAAGTGTTATAGTAAAAAGTGGATTTCTTATATATATATGTGTGTAAATACATAGAAATATAAATGTGTTACATTTACATATAGACCCAAAAGTAAACATATAGACACATCCTTTATATGATGATGTCAAGACATCCCTGACATTTTGCTTAATGAACTGGCATTTACAAGCTAAAAATATTTCATAAAGGTATATCAACAAACACTTCATTGTATTTTCCCTAAAATTCTGTTTTCTGAAGAATCTAGATTTTCTTCTAGTTCTCATGCTGCCATATGACACCAACTTTTGTTCCATGAGAGTAGCTAAACATGCTTCCAAATTTACATAAAAAATAGCTGATTTTATTGGCGCACTTGCATTAGTGATTTTGTCACATGCTTCAAGTTGCAGAGTGTGAAGGGGATGAGCATACTGTTTAGGCAAGAGAAGGCCAGTGTTTTCAGGAACTACACATCTGTCCCATCAAAGAATCTCACTAGCAATATGAAGAGATAAATAACACCCATACCTCCCCAACTTGTGCAGGCCAGACTGATTTTACTCTAGTAACTGGAGTCCAGAGGCCCAGTCATTCACCCTCAGAGCTTTGATAAAAGAGAGAGATCCTTGGCAAGACTTTGATCTACTGAGCTTACTACCTTCTTTAAAGGTAGGTTAATATTTATTAAAATTAATTATGAGGCAATTTATTATTTATAATTTTACAAGGGGACTCACACCATAGAATTACTGCTTCATATTTTCTTGGATTATATTTCTTCAAAATCAGTTAAAAATGCACATGTGTACACACACACACACACACACACATTCATACATACAAACCCAAGTAGTAATTTTCAATTTATTGCCAATAGAAAATGCCAGCATTATTTGACTTGTGCTATAGTTTTTGTTAAAAGCTATCTCCCATTCCAGAGGAAGCAGATATAAAAAGAAGGTTGCAAAACTGGGAATATTGTCATTTTTAATAAGAAATAATAATTCCTTCTAAAGTAGTTTTCCATAGCCTATCAAAGTTGCTCTAAAGCAATAATTAATAGAGTTAAAATTGCATGCTTTCTTAAGTGAAGTATAGATTAAAATCTTTCTTAATCTATTTTAAATGATTAAAAATATTTCATACTAATTTTAATTACTTAAAATAGATTAAGAAAGATTGTAATCTATATTTTCTAATTGTATTTTCCTTGCAGTTTGGGAATAATAAAAATAAGGGGATTGATTATTTTAATTATCCCTCAAAAACAAGTCAAAAATGTCTCTGAGAAAAGAAGCAGAATGAGAATATTTTTGTTTTAATTTTAAAAGAACTCTCCCCTATCTTTAATTGAAAAATACCCTGTTAGGACTCAGTTCTGTTTCCTGCTACTTCTAATCATAAACTCAGAATGAAACGAAAGGCAGGAGTATAAAATGACATACTCCAAATTTTCTTTTTGCTATTGAGTGATGGTGGTGGCTAAATATCTTACCTTTCTAAAAGGTGGAACACAGAAAAATTTTAGGACAGTGAAACTACTCTCTATGATACTATAAGGGTGGGGATACATGTCATTAATCATTTGTCCAAACCCATAGGATGTACAACATGGAGAATGAACCCCATTATAAACTGTGGACTTTGGTTGATTATGTATCAGTGTAGACTCATCAACTGTAACAAATGCACTGCTCTGCTGGGGGATGCTGATAATGGAGGAGGCTATGAATGTATCTGGGCAGGAGGTAAAAAGAAATCTTTGTATCTTCCTTAATTTTGCTATGAACATAAAACTGCTTTAAGAAATACTCTTAAAAAAAGAAAAGGACTTGCTAGGAAAGGACCTGGATATAGTAAGGTTTATGTTGTCATACAAGAGTGCTAAATGGAAATTCTGATGGGTTAATAGGTTTTTCTCTTTCTTGACCTTGATAATTGGTTTCCAACTCACTTTGATCCTCTGATCACCGTGACTCTATTGCTGAAGGCTTTTTTCATTTTACCTATATTGTTATTATTTGTTTTGCTTTCATATTTAACAAGAACAATGTTCACTTTTATATATAAAACTTGAATGCTATCTAATCCTCTTTCCCCATATGCTTTTAGAAGAATGCTGTATTTTTCCCTAATATATGCTAAAAGTTTTTCAATCCATACGAATAGTCTTTAACTGCCATTTATTCGCTCTCCATTAAATGAGGCTTTTTATGCCTTTTCTTTTGTGACTTTACATTTGGCCACAAAGGTGTGAGATTATCATTGCCCTTACATTTACACCATGACAACTCTTGCTTATCTTCATTTAAATTATCAAATAAGTATTGTCAACTCCAGCAGTTCTCATGGTCAATTTGATTTGAGCCTCAAATAATTAGTTAATAATAGATGTAATAAATATAAAAGTATATAAATGGATTATTTTAAAAATATTAGTTACAGACAACTGTCAGTTCTGTCTGTAACAGCATTATTCTTCATTTCCATTTGTGAATTTCTCTGAGTAGATGAAAACAGGGTATGTGCAAAACCAATATTTGAACAATTATGAGGTTCATTTATGATGTGGGTGAAAATTTAAGAATGCCATTGGCTTGCACTGCACACGTGAATGTTATCTATGGTGCATGATGGCACATTTACTTATGGTCATAAAATGTCCATTTTCTGATATTTATGGTTAAGAAAATGTTATGCTTAATGATCTCTGGAGAGCTAATAATATATCCCTTTTAACGTGTCATTTTGTGACAATGCTTGCTTTGTGGAAGATGTATTTTATTTGTAATAACATATCTTGAATCTTCAGCTTATAATTGTTCTATTTATAAACTGAGTGAAAACTTCTCAAATCAAGGACAAAAGTGAAATATAGCACTTTGTGACAGGATGCTATAGAATGATTCTCACTCTTTAATCCTTGAAGACACTTATGAATATCAGAATTTTGAAAAAAAGTTCTTAATGGGATTCAAGTACTCAAAATTTTATTATTCATGTCTTCAAGGCAGTAATAATGCAATGTTTCTAGAGTTTATTATGATAGTAAATACAAAAGTCCTCACTGTTACCATATTGCATACTTAAACAAATTTCTTCATTATCATTACAAAAAGCTTTTTCCTACCCTTACCAAGACCTTCACTTACTCAGAAGACTAAAACTGTTGCATTCCTCAACACTGTCTTGTTTCTTTGGATAGAAATCTCTATAAAATTGCATATAAAATTTCAGGATTGCATATAAAACATACTGACAAGGCTAAGAGGCTGAGTCGGTCCTACCCACAAACAACTCACATAGGCTAATACTTCAATAAAGTATAACGACTCAGTGCTAGAATAGTTCCATATGCTATGTCTAGATATAGTATCAGCCCAACAATATAGTGTTTATTGCTTCAGTCAACTATTTTTATAAGTATTTTATATTTGCCCACATATTTATCATTACTAGTGTTCTTCAATTCCACCTTTGGAGTAACTGTCTAGAGATATGTCCTTTCAACCTAATGACCTTTAGTATTTCTTGTAAAGCAGGTCTGCTAGTTCTATATTTTGTTTTTTCTCCAAATATTGTACGTTTCTGAAGGTTAGTTTCACCTTGATAAAGTATTCTTAGTTGAAAGATTCTTTTTTCTTTCCTTAGAACTTTATGTCCACAAAATTTCTAGTATTACTAGCCTGAGAGTGGATTCAAAGCTAGGAATGTTCTGACAAAGAAGTTTAATTTTGTGAAGAAGGTATAAATATATGACTTGGACAGATTGTTATGTTACGGGAGTATATGTAAGCAGTCTCAAGTAAGAAATTCTCAGACTCCCTCTTTTTTTACATGATGATCTTACAGTTTTCAGAAATAAAATCTTCTCTATTTGTTCTCTGCCTTTAGTCAATTTCCAGGGCTCTCAAGTGGTTATTCTGACATTTTTTTCAGTTTTACTCTCAATTTTTTGTAAAGAATCTTTGTCCCCTTCAAGCTATAATTAAAGGATTATTCTACTGATGACTTAATTTTAATATTGAAATAAACATAATCTCACTTCAGAAATATGAAAAAATAAAAGGAGTAAAGTCAGTAAAGTTGATAAATGAATCATGGTATAAAAATAGACATCTATAGACACTGAATTTAAGTGGATATTTCTTAAGTGAATATATGTATAATGTGCAGGGTCATATAATATGTAACTGGTTATGTATTTTTTTATTAAGGTATCATTGGCATACACTCGTATGAAGGTTTTACATGAAAAACATTGTGGTTACTACATTTACCCATATTATCAAGTCCCCTGCCCATAACCCATTAAAGTCACTGTCTATCAGTGTAGTAAAATGCCACAGAGTTACTACTTGTCTTCTCTGTGCGCTACTGCCTTCCCCGTGACCCCTCAAGACCATGTGTACTAAGCATAATACCCTTCAATCCCCTTCTCCCTCCGTCCTCACCTACCATCCCCCACCCATCCACTTTGATAGCCGCTAGTCCCTTCTAGGAACCTGTGAGTCTGCTGCTGTTTTGTTCCTTTAGTTTTAGTTCGTTGTTATACTCCACAAATGAGGGAAATCATTTGGTTTTTCTCTGCCTGGCTAATTTCACTGAGCATAATACCCTCTAGCTCCATCCATGCTGTTGCAAATGGTAGGATTTGTTTTCTTCTTATGGCTGAATAATATTCCATTGTGTATATGTATCACCTCTTCTTTATCCATTCATCTACTGATGGACACTTAGGTTGCTTCCATATCTTGGCTATTGTAAAAAGTGCTGCAATAAACATAGGGGTGCATATGTCTTCTTGCATCTAAGATCTTACTTTCTTTGGGAAAATTCCTACAAGACTAATTCCTGGGTCAAATGTATTTCTATTTCCAGTTTTTTGAGGAACCTCCATACTACTTTCCACAATGGTTAAACTAATTTACATAGCCACCAGCAGTGTAGGAGGGCTCCCCTTTCTCCATATGCTCACTAGCATTTGTTGTTCCTAGTCTTTTCAATGCTGGCCATCCTAACTGGTGTGAGGTGGTATCTCATTGTGATTTTTGCATTTCCCTGATGATTAGCGATGTGGAACATCTTTTCATGTGCCTGTTGGCCATCTGAATTTCTTCTTTGGAGAATTGTCTCTTCATATCCTAGCCCATAATTTAATATGGTTATTTGCTTTTTGATTGTGGAGGCATGTGAGCTCTTTATATGTTTCGGATGTTAGCTCCTTGTCAGATATGTTGTATACAAATATATTCTCCCATGCTGTGGAATGCCTTTTTGTTCTACTGATGTGTTCTTTGCTGTACAGAAGCTTTTTAGTTTGATGTAGTCCCATTTGTTCATTTTTGCTTTTGTTTCCCTTGCCCGAGATGTGTTCAGGAAAAAATTGCTCATGTTTGTATGCAAGAGATTTTTGCCTATGTTTTCTTCTAAGAGTTTTATGGTTTCATGACTTACAGTCAGGCCTTATCCATTTTGGGTTTACTTTTGTGTTTGGGGTTAGAGAGTAATACAGTTTCATTCTCTTACATGTAGCTGTTCAAATTTGCCAACACCAGGAGGTGAAGAGGCTATTGTTTCCCATTGTATATCCATGGCTCCTTTACTGTATATTAAGTGGCCATATATGGGTGGGTTAATATCTAGGGTCTCTATTCTATTCGATTGATCGATGGCTCTGTTCTTGTGCCAGTACCAAATTGTCTTGATTACTGTGACATTGCAGTAGAATTTGAACTTGGGAGTATAAACCCCCCAGCTTTATTCTTCATTCTTAGGATTGCTTTGGCTATTTGGGATTTTTTGTGCTTCCTTATGAATTTTTGGATTATTTGTTCTAGTTTGTGAAAGAATTCTATTGGTATTTTGATAGGGAGTGCACTGAATATGTAGATTGCTTTAGGCATGATGGCCATTTGACAATATTAATTCTTCCTATCCATGAGCATGGGATGTATTTCCATTTATTGATGTCTTCTTTAATTTCTCTTATGTGTATTTTGTAGTTTTCAGGGTATAGGTCTTTCACCTCCTTGGCTAGGTTTATTCCTAGGTATTGTATTCCTTTAGATGCAATTGTAAATGGAATTGTTTTCCTCAATTCTCTTTTGTTAGTTCATTGGTAGTGTATAGGAATACCACAGATTTATGTCTATTAATTTTGTTTCCTGAAACTTTGCTGAATTCAGATATTAGTTCTAGCAGTTTTGAAGTAGATTCTTTATGGTTTTTTATGTACAACATCATGTCACCTGCAAACAGAGACAATTTATCTTGTCCCTTACCAATCTGGATGTCCTTCATTTCTTTGTGTTGTCTAATTGCTGTGGCTAGGACCTCCAGTACTAAGTTGAATAAAAGTGGGGAGAGTGGGCATCCTTGTCTTATTCCTAATCTTATAGGAAAAGCTTTCAGCTTCTCACTGTTAAGTATGATGTTGGCTGTGGGTTTGTCACATAAGGCCTTTATTATGTTGAGGTTCTTGCCCTCTATACTGATTTTATTGGAGGTTTTTATCATGAATGGATGTTGAATTTTTTCAAATTCTTTTTCAGCATCTATGAAGATGATCATGTGGATTAGGTCCTTCTATTTGATGATGTGGTGGATGATGCTGCTGGATTTTCAAATGTTGTAACATCCTTGCATCCCTGGAATAAATCCTACTTGATAATGGTAGATGACCTTTTTGATGTATTTTTGAGTTAGATTTGCTAATATTTTGTTGAGTATTTTTGTATCTATGTTCATCAGGGATATCGGTCAGTAATTTTCTTTTTATGTGGTTTCTTTGTCTTGTTTTCATATTAGTGTGATGCTGGCCTCATAGAATGAGTTTGGAAACATTCCCTTGTCTTCTACTATTTGGTATTAGTTCTTCACTAAATGTTGGTAATATTCAGCAGTGAAGCGATCTGGTTCAGTTGTTTTGTTCTTAGGTAGTTTTTTGATTACCAGTTCAATTTCATTGCTGGTAATTTGTTCCGATTTTCTGTTTCTTTCTGGGTCAACCTTGGAAGGTTGTATTTTTCTAGAAAGTTGTCTATTTCTTCTAGGTTATCCAGTTTGTTACCACATAAATTTTCATAGTATTCTCTCATATTTCTTTATATTTCTGTGGTGTCTGTAGTAGTTTTTTCCTTTCTCATTTCTGATTCTATTTATGTGTGTAGACTCTCCTTTTTTCTTGGTATATCTGGCTGGACATTTATCTATTTTCTCAAGAACCAGCTCCTGCTTTCATTGATTCTTTCTGTTATTTTATTCTTCTCAATTTTATTTCTGCTCTGATCTTTATTATGTACCTGCCTTTAATGACTTTTGGTCTCATTTGTTCTTCCTTTCCTAGTTTCATTAATTGTGAGTTTAGACTATTTATATGGGATTGTTCTTTCCTGAGGTATTACAATATACTTTCCTCTTAGCACGGCCTTGACTGCATCCCACAGATTCTGTACTGTTGAGTCATTGTTGTCATTTGTCTCCAAATATTTCTTGATCTCTGTTTTTAGTTGGTCATTGATCCATTGATTATTTAGGAGCATGTTGTTAAGCTTCCATGTGTTTGTGGGCTTTTTTCATTTTCTTTTTAATTTATTTCTATTTTTGTACCTTTGTAGTCTGAGAAACTGGTTGGTACTATTTTAATTTTCCTGAATTTACTGAGGCTCTTTTTGTGGCCTCATGTAAGATCTATTCTTGAAAATGTTTCATGTACAATTGAGAAGAATGTGTATCATGCTGCTTTTGGATGGAATGTTCTTTTGATGTCTGTTAGGTCCATCTGTCCTAATACATTGTTCAGTGCCTCTCTCTCCTTACTTATTTTCTGTCTGGTTGATCTGTCCTTTGGAGTGAGTAGTATGTTGAAGTCTCTGAAAATTCATTGCATTCTATTTCTCCCTTTAACTCTGATACTAACTGTTTCACATAGGTAGATGCTCATATGTTGGGTATGTAGATATTTATTATGGTTATATCCTCTTTCTGTACTGACCCCTTTATCATTATGTAATGTCCTTCTTTGTCTCTTGTTACTTTCTTTGTTTTGAAGTCTATTTTGTCTGATACAAGTACTGCAATTCCTGCTTTTCTCTCCCTATTAGCTGCATGAAATATCTTTTTCCATTCTTTTACTTTCAGTCTGTGTATGTCTTTGGGTTTGAAGTGAGTCTCTTGCAGGTAGCAAATAGATGGATCTTGTTTTTTCATCCATTCAGTGACTCTGGGTCTTTTGATTAGTGCATTCAGACAATTTACATTTAGGTTGATCATCAATAGGTATGTACTTATTGCCATTGCATGCTTCTGATTTGTGGTTATCAAAGGCTTAAGGGTAACTTCCTTACATCTAACAGTCTAATTTAATTCACTTAGTATGCTATTAGAAACATGATTTAAAGGTTCTTTTTTTTCCTCCTTTTTCTTCCTCTTCCATTCTTTATATATTAGGTGTCATTCTATACACTTTGTCTATCCCTTGACTGACTTTGGGGGTAGTTTATTTGATTTTGCATCTGCATAGTAATTCATTGTTCTACTTTACTGTGATTTTATTTTCTCTGGTGACAGCTATTTAGCCTTAGGAATGCTTCCATCTATATCAGTGTCTTCAAAATAAACTGTAGAGGTGGTTTATGGTAGGTAAATTCTCTCAGCTTTGCTTATCTGGAAATTGTTTAAGCCCTCATTCAAATTTAAATGATAATCTTGCCAGGTAGAGTATTCTTGGTTGGAGGCCCTTCTGCTTCATTGCATTAAGTATATCATGCCACTCTCTGCAGGCCTGTAAGGTTTTTTAGAAGTCTGATGATAGCCTGATGGATTTTACTGTGTAGGTGATCTTTTTTCTCTCTCTGGCTGCTTTTAATACTCAGTCCTTATCCTTGATCTTTGCCATTTTAATTATTATATGTCTTGGTGTTGTCTTCCTTGGGTCCATTGTGCTGGGAGATCTGTGCACTTCCTCAGCCTGAGATAATATTTCTTTACCCAGATTTGGAATTTCTCTGCAATTACCTCCTCAAAGACACTTTCTGTTCCTTTTTCTCTCTCTTCTTCTTCTATAGGTACTCCTATAATGCAAATATTGTTCTGTTTGGATTGGTCACATAGTTCTTTCAATATTCTTTCATTCCTAGATATCCTTTTTTCTCTCTGTGCCTCAGCCTCTTTGTATTCCTGCTCTCTAATTTCTATTTTATTTACCATCTCCTCTACTTCATCTTATCTGCTTTTAAACCCTTCCATTGTATGCTTCACTTCAGATACTGAATTCTTCAATGTTTGTATCTAATTCCAGAATTCCTGCAGTTCTTGAAAATTTTTATGTAGCTCCATGAGAATGTTTATGATTTTTATTTAAAATCTCTTTCAGGAAGATTGATGAGGTCACTTTCACTTAGCCCTCTTTCTTTTTTTTTGTGGAATTTTGATTTGAACCAAGTTCCTTTGACATTTCATATTTGTATGTTGCACCCTCTAGTGCCCAGAAGCTCTACTCTCTGGAGCTGCTCAGCCCCTGGAGCGAAAGTGGGAGTTGCAGATGAGCAGTGCTGGTACCTATTGGGAGGAAAGAGCTCTTTTCTGATTCCCAGCTGCAGTGCCTGTCTCCACTGCCAGGGCTAGTGGGCTGAGTGCACAGGAAGAAACCTCTATGCTTTGCACTTGTAGCTGCCATAGGTGGAGCTTCCCTATGGCTGGCCTGATGCAATGGCAGTGGCAGCCAATTTGCAAGCTGGTATTGGCCGGGAGCAACGCACAGCAGCTTGCGTATCATGGTAGGTGGCCTCATATATGCATAGCCAGCCAGTGGGATGGAGTGCCTGAAGGTCCTGAAAGTTGCAACCTGCTGGGAAGAGTGTGCCTGGACAATTTTGTCCACCTGTCCTTTCTCCTTAGCAGCAAGTTATGTGCAATCTTTGCCTCTTTAGCAGCCTTCTTGCTGTTAGGAAGTCTCTCAGACTGCCCACCTTTCTTTTGTCCCAGAGCAGTCAGTTGTGGGTTCATGTTTTCCACAAGCAGATGTAATCTCAGTCTCTCCAAGTATCCTGCCTGTTTTAGTTTTCCAACCCCACTAATCTTTAGAGCACCATGAAATATAGGTTCGTGCTCCCAGAGCAGATCTCCACAGCTGGGTGTTCAGTAGTTCTAGGCCTTGACCCCCTCCCCACTCCATTTCTCTTCCTTCCTCCAGTGAACTGTGGTGTGGGAAGGGCTTGGGTCCCTCCAGATCACAGCTTTGGTACTTTACCCTTTTCCTTGAGGTCTGTTGTTTTCCTCAGGTGTAGGCAGTCTGCTGTAACCTTCTTTCCAGTTGCTGTTTCAGGATTAGATGGCTTTGCTATATTTTCATATTTCATGTGGTTTTGGGAGGAGGTTTGTCTTCAACTCTCATGCCATCTTTAATCCTCCTGGTTATGCATTTTGATTAATGGGAATGCTCTGCCTCAGAAATTATTCTCATTTGAGAACGTCTTGATAAAATAACTTTCCAGGAGTGGAAAAAGCACAATTGAATGGACTTAAGTTTACTCCAGATATTTTTTCTCATTTCCTCAAACTTTCCATGAAGTTCATCCAGCTGGTAGTATATACTTTTCCAGAAGATCTATTACTAAGCAAATGGGAGGATCGACTCAAGTAGCCCCAGAAATATTCCCTTCAATTTTCTACACAGAATAAATGTGTGAAAGAATAACAATTTGTCTGACAGAATAGTTGCTATAACCCTGGGGATTCTTTTCTTTTTGATTCTATAGGTACATTTGACTCCTTTTTTAATCATATTATTAAGGAAGTGGCAGGGTAACTCCTAAAATCTGTATGAGCACTTAGTTCTGTAGAAGATATTTAAAACTTATGCAATATTTAATGTTTTGCCAATGGCAGATGGGTGGTACCAAATCAGCCACAAATATTGTCAAAAAATACATATGTACAGTTGACCCTTGAACTGCTGAATGTGGAGGTTTGGGGTCATGATCCCTGTGCAGTTGAAAACCTGCATATAACTTGACTTTTCAAAAACTTAGCAACTAATAGCTTGCTGTTGACCAGAAACCATACTAATAACATAAACAGTCAATTAAAACATATTTTGTATATTCATTCTATACTATATACTTAAAATTAAATAAACTAGAATAAAAAGTTAAGAAAATCATAAGGAAGAGAAAATACATTTACAGTATTTTACTGTATTTTTTGGTAAAAAAACACAAGTGGATCCATGCAGTTCAAAACTGTGCTTGCTGTTCAACGGTCAACTGTACTTTCAGCAGGTAAACTCTCTTCCTTTGTCCACCCCACAGTTCACTTGGTGTGGAGGTCTTAGACAGGTGATCTACATACTTTTATAAGTGAGTGTCATAGCGAATCTCATTTCTCAGGATCAACTGATTTGTTCCTTTGGGGTGAAGTGAAGCATTGGCAGGGCTCATTGTTTCAAATATGTGAGTTCTAAAAGAAAACATTTATACATCTACATAGTGAAAAAAAAATTCCTCAATTCCAAATAGACATGACTTACTTTTTCCCTTTCATTTTTCTTTGTATTTCTTTATAGTACTTGAAAGCAATATAAATCAAACTGTACTATAGACTATATTACTTCTTTCCCTCATAAAAAATTAACAATGCAATTCTAACTTTTTAGATTAAAATTTGTTTTGCAAAGAGTTAAGCCTCTTGTGAGAAAAAAGTATTATACACACACACACACACACACACACACACACACACACACACACACATTTAAAGAGGTTAAATTGCCAACAAAACTCTAACTAGAATATTTAATAACAATTTAAGAATTGAACAATGCTATATTTTATAAAATTAACATATACAATAAATCACATAATTTTTATGTTGATACATAGAGTAGAAAGGGCATACATATATGATTAAATTATTATCCTCTCAGATAAGCAAAGTAACATACTTAGCATATATTTTATGCTTTAAACTATCTTTACATTTACAAAGTAATTCTAAAATTGAAATTTGCTCTTCAATTCTACACTAAAAATGTTATAAAATTTAAGGTTATCCATAGCCTATAAATCCATTTTAATAGATAATTTTTAAATTTTATATTTAATTTAGATTTAATGAACATAGGTTTCTGAAAGACAAATGACTTAACTCCTGTTGAAATCTCTGACAGTATCAGGGTCAGGAAGTATTTAGTTTGGATGGTGTTTCTGCAGTAACAAAATTGCTTTGACATTACATTGGTATAACAATTTGTTTGCTCTCTGTATAGAGCATCATTTTAAAATAATTTCTTTCTGTGGATTAGCATTACTTTCCTTTTCTTTTTGTCTGTTTGTATATTTATTTGATTTTTTTAAGATTCTGCAAGAAACAATGGTAATCAGGCAACTTTAGTGGATATAATTCAGTACGATATTAAACACCACTGCTAGAAATGGAGCTTGACCAAGTGTCTAATTATGACAATGTATGTTTTCAAATACTTTTTTCTAACTTTAATATAGTGTTTATTTCAAAGTAATCCTGCTTTCTGATGAAATAGTTCTGGTCCCCCAGACTATTTATGCAGATTAGAATAATAAGAAAAAGTAAGATTATTCCTTTCAGAATGGGGTTTAGGTAGGCAAGATACTAATTTTCTCACATGAATGCAATTTCTTAGCGTATCCCCAATTGGGTCACTTCGGATTCCAAACAGACCCCTGGGAAGGTACTGTGTCATCTAAAGAGTGAGCTAATAAAAGGCAGCTAGCTTTCTTTGCTTTGATATCTATGTTCAAGAGAAAAGAAATAACGTTTCATTAACCTGATGTAGGGCTGGTTAATGCCTTTTTTAAAAATCTAAATTACATTCTGAACCTGCTATTATCTTTTTTCCTGCTGTCTACTATTGAAATGAAGAGGAAAACTAGAGGAAATGAGTAATAAGGAATCCAAACTGAGTTTGAAGGGAAGCCAACTTGTCTTAGGTGAATATACCATCAGTTTTCTCATTTTTCTCTGTGCCGTTCAAGGAATTTTAAGTTCAATAGGCCAGTATGAAGCATTGCTCTTTCTGAATAATACAGTGTTATACCATACAGTGTCTACCAGACAATCTATAATAGAAAATGTTCCTGTTTCGTTATTGAAAATACAAAGCAGCAGACTGGAAGGAAGTGAGACACAGCAAAAGAGGTTCAAGGATGAAGCTTGAATTTATTTTTTTAAATAGTTGAATCTACAATGAATAAAACTGAAACTAGTTGAATCTTCAGAGCATTAGAATTCAATGTGTTGTCCAACAACATAAAACCATGGTTCTGCATTACATATTTTTACCTGATTTTTCTGGCATATGTAGATCCATCCTTGACTTCTCACACATGAAGTCATTGCTACCATTTAGTAAAATTTCATGTTATATTTAGTTTTATCTTTTAGTACTAACATTTGATGAATTTCAAAATCACTGGAAATCTAGAGAGAAAACTATTTCATTTGTTATTCTAATCTTTTTCTTATACATGCCTGGAATCTGCCTCCAAAACATACCACAAATCCATTCTCTTCTCTTTAACTCAATTGCTCACCCAAGGCATGCAGCTGTACCACTACTATTACTAACAATAATAATAATAATAAATTGGGCTGAACAGAGTACTGTGTGATCTCATTCTACTTTTATCTCTATTCTATCTAAACTTGGACAACCCTCTGCTCACCTTTTTGTGCCAGCTACTTTGCCTTTATCAGTTTTTCTAACCTATCAAGCTGAATCCTGCTTAAAAACAGTCTTGCAATCATTTCCTCTACCAGGAATGCTCTTTGTGGATTCTTCACATTGATGTGCCTTTATCCTTCAGGTATCACCTTTCTCTGAGAAGCTTTTTCTGACAAGGTCCCTTTAGTTAATAACTAAGGCAGAAATGCATCAATTTCTTTCATAAAATTTACCATAATTTGTAATTATATAATGCACACTTTTATTGACTTTTTTTTATGACCCTCACCTCCAGTCACTCAGCTGGGCCCTGTCTTTCTTGAGCTCCATTCTTGAGGTTATATTTCTTTGTTTGTTATTTTACTGTTTAGTATATATCAATGAATGGTTTCAGGTAGACACTTTTCTGATATTACAGACTTGTTATAGTCATGCAATACAGTAAAAAAGGAAAGTCAATAAAATATGAGAAATTTGTGAAGACAAAATTTGTTACCAAATACTTACTCTAAGATTATTCAATATCTTCAAGTACTAAATTTCCATTGGAACAAGAGTGCACAAAATTAGTTCAGGACCCATGTACTAACTCAACAGAGAGAAGTGATCATCACCTGAAACAAAGGGCTTAATAGGATCCAGAGTACACTAACATAATAGAAGAAATATCCAGGATGCAATAAAAAAATATTTTTTCGTGCCAATAATTATGAAAAAAATAAATTGAGTATGAAAAAATAATTACCAGCAAACAACACTGGGATGAATCAGGTGCAAGAATTATCTTACAAGGGTTTTAAAACACAGCCATAAGAACAATGCTGCACTGATCAATGATAAATATCTTAAAAGTAACAAGCAAATTGAAAATCTCCTTAGAGAAACAGGAAGTATAAAAGAGGGCCAAATGGAAATTAGAGAACTAATTAAAAAAATAACTGAAATAAAAATCTCACTGGACGAACTTGATAACAGAATGAATAGACAGAGGAATGAACTGGTGAACTGAAATGTAGAGCAATAAGAAATCATCCAATCTGAAAACAGAAAAACAGAAACTGAACAAGAAAAACAGAAATGAAGAGAGGATCAGGGACCTGTGGGACAATAGCAAAAGATCTAACTGTCTTACAAAAGTACCATCAGAATCCCAAAAAGAAAGGTTCAAGAGTAAGTTCAAAAGTGTTCAAAGAAGTATAGATAGAACATTTCTCAAACTTGACAAAAGAAACATAAACATAAACATAAACATTCAATAAGCTGAACAAATCGAAAACAGGAAAAATCCAAAGAAATTCACAATAAGAAATATCATATAGCCAACAGGCACATGAAAAGATGCTCCACATTGCTAATCATCAGGGAAATGCAAATTAAAACCACAATGAGATATCACCTCACACCAGTTAGGATGGCCCAAATCCAAAATACAAGGATCAACAAATTCTGGTAAGGATGCAGAGAAAGGGGAACCCTCCTATACTGTTGGTGGGAATGTGAATTAGTTCAACCATTGTGGAAAGCAATATGGAGTTTCCTCAAAAAACTAAAAATGGAAATATCATTTGACCCAGGAATTCCACTCCTAGAAATTTACCTGAAGGAAACAAGATCCCAGATTTAAAAAGACATATGCACCCTTATGTTTACTGCAGCACTATTTACAACAGCCCAGGACATGGAAGCAACCTAAGTGTCCATCAGTAGATGAATGGATAAAGAAGATGTGGTACATATACATAATGGAATAGTATTCAGCCATAAGAAGAAAACAAATCCTACCATCTGCAACAGCATGGATGGAGCTAGAGGATATTATGCTCAGTGAAATAAGCCAGGTGGAGAAAGACAAGTATCAAATGATTTCACTCATCTGTGGAGTATAAGAACAAAGGAAAAACTGAAGGAACAAAACAGTAGCAGACTCACAGACCCCAAGAAGGAACTACCAGTTACCAAAAGGAAAGGGACTGGGAAGGTGGGTGGGAAGGTAGGAATAAGAGGATTAAGGGACATTATGATTAGCACACATAATGTAGGGGGACATGGGGAAGGCAGTATAGCCTCAAGAAGACAAGTAGTGACTCTATATCATCTTACTATGCTGATGGACAGTGACTGTAATGGGGTATGTGGAGGGGACTTGATAATAGGGGGGAATGTAATGAGCACAATGTTGTTCATGTGAAACCTTCATAAGATTGTTTATCAATGATACATTAATAATAAAATAATAAATATCATAATTAAGCTTCTGAAAACTAATGGCACAATAAAAATAATGAAAACACTTAAGAAAAATAATGCATTACTTGTAGAGAAGTATAATTTTGATATTAATAGATTTCTAATGTGAAACTATGGATCCAGAAGAGGCAACATTTTTCAAGTGCAGAAAAAATATGAAATGTCTCCTGCAAATTCTTTAATGTAAATATTCTTCAGGAATAAATAGGGAAATAAAAACATTCTTGGAAAATAGACAGCTAAGAGAATTTTCCACTAGCAGACATACCACTAAAGAAAGGCTAAAGGAAGTTCTCAGAACAGAAAGGAAATGGTGATAGAGCAAAGCTTGGAACATCAGATAAGAAAGAAAAACAACGGAATGTGTAAAAAATCACATAAACTCACTCCAAACATAATGATATAGGTAGGTGGAAAATATAAGCTGTAAATGTTTGTCAACACTCAGAATAATGCACCAAAAAAGAGTGTATCATTTTCATTGTATGTGTATTTTACTTTAAATTCCAGGATGATTGGCAGTGATGTATGTTGGTCATACATTTTGTAGAGGCAAGAACATATATGTCTGCAAACAAATATGGTATCATATAACCATACATGTCTATCTGCAACATGTGAGGAACTTTCTAATAGGCCTGGCTGGAAGTGAGGAGGGTGGCATTCTAGTAGATGTGTTTGGTATGACCTGATTTTAATTTGCATCCTCACTGGCCAAACTGAAGTCCTAAGAGAAGAAACAGGGGAAGAAAACAGGGAAACTTAGATTATTCCTATTAGTGTGACTCATGTTTTAAATTCACAGGCTACGAAAGCCTAGGGGAACTAAGGTCATATTCACACTAGAAGGACTTTGAAGTAGTAATGGCTTAAAATTACAGAAAAACATTGTTCCTCTATTAAGTTTCTATATTCTCCTGTGGATGATATATTTACCTATGAAAAAATGTCCAAGTAATTAAATATCAGCTCATGCTTCTTGTTTACCAAATAAAACAAAAACAGGTTTTATAGAAAACCCTGGACTGCATCCTGAAACTGGTTTTCTTTGCAGCATTCAAACATTACCTTAGAAAACATTCCATAGCCTAGTGATGGCTCAATAAGCACTCTGGGCAGATGCATTTCTGTTCTATTAAAATATTTCAAACTGTCATAATGCAGCCCTGCAAAAAAGCATTGCTGAGGAAATGTCAGCATGTGTCACTATACTGGTGAATTTAGGGGAACTGGGCTACTTAAGCCTTTTCAATCTAGTCAACACAGAGTGTTACCTGACATTTTTTTTTAATCTATCAAATATTCTGCCTGAAAAATCTTCCTTATAATTTGTCTGAGGAGGGACTCCTTCTGAATCTTTCAAATGTAACAAACTCCCTGGCTGACCCCTCTCCTCCATCTAAAAACTCCACAGCAAATGGCTTCTTTTAAACCTACCTTTGTTATGTCACTTGATACACCGTAATGCGGCTACCTGCCCTTGATTCCCTGCAATGGTGGTTGTTTGATATTAATATATTTTATCTTTTGTAGTTTTTTGACTATTAGACATTGACTGCTATTTTTCATATTTGAAATATGCTGTATTTAAAATCTCATAACTTGTTTCTAATCTAAGTACTTCTACTCTTCCAGTAAAAATTAAAGTTGATTGTAGGCAAAGAATATAGAAAGGAAGTAATTCTCATCATTTTTGGAACTGACTGGAAGAAAAACTGTTATTACACAAACCACATAAAAGATCTTGTTAAAAATTTGCTGCTTATGTTTTCCTTATTCCTAGGAGGTCGAAATAGGGTTTGAATTATATTCTCACATTCATTTGACTGTAACAATAAAGTCAGTTTCTCTCTGTTTATATTAATTATTCATTTTTCTGTAAAGGGCTATTCTTTGAGGTGGGACAAGTAGGTGCTGGAAGAAATCATTGAGTCAATTATTTGAACATATTCAACATCATGACACAACACAAAATCTACTCCATAGCAAGACTACTGTCTTAATCATTTAGCAAAAAGCACAGACTGGTCTTTCAGAGACAGGAAAGATAAGCTAATTGGACAGATGACCCTGATTCCTAGCCCACAGCCTGATTTACATGCTGATAAAGTAAACTGCCATTTACTATTATATTCTTTGAGAAATATTGAGTAGATTTTTTTTGGTGCTTCAGAAGACCCTCACATTTATCTCAAAGCCTGAGTGCTACACTGTTTCCCTCTGCTCTGGGCCTTAAATATGTTTTCTGGATTGCCCTCAAGGTTATATACTCTCAGGATTACATTTCAAGACAAATGAGGTTGCACCTTAGGTTATGTTACACTTCACATGCTTTTTAATTTCCAGAGAGGGTGGAAGACTTAGTATCTCCAATACACAGGTGCTAATGCTCATGGAGAACCCCTAAAAGAGCAGGGTGTAGAACACCTGAGTTCGATCTTGTTGACTCCAGGCAAGCACCACTAGACCAGATCATTAGACAGTATGCCAATGGTTATTCTGGAGTGGTTCATCATTTTCTTTCTGGGCAACACTTGAAGACTGTAGATTGCTGTTATTGCATTCAGCAGAAGCTCAGTTCCTCGGACAACATTCCAATCATACAAAGCACCATCTAAAATATTCAACGTATGAAGGCATTCACTAAGGATACACTTAGTTCATTTATTTACCTCTAATTTAATAATTTACTAATTAACAAAACTTATTAAACTCTTGCTGTATTTTAGTTCCTAGACTGTGCAGCAGAGACACATTAAAGTATATAATATCTCTCAGAAAAAGCACATAGAAACAAGTTCTTCAGGTTGCACAGGTAACTGTATTCTTCATAAGGTTCAGAAATGAATTTCTGGGGTCACAGATAACCATGCTTCTCTTATCAGCCTCTAGTGACTCTCTGCACAAACACAGTACACACAGGCACCCCCTACCCAAGAAAATTACTCAGTTAACTGAAAGCTGTAGACAACCCAGTCCGACTACACATCAGATTTGCTCAGACATTTATGGATGCTAGAGAGGGACAAATGTATATGTTAGATCTGTATCTATCAGTCTCTCTGTATGTGACTATTTGTTCATGTGTACATTTCTCTTGTATAAGCCCATGTTTTATCAGAAATTTTCCTGAGCTTTCTTGACATGGAAAATTAAATAGAAATAAACAGTTTTTAAAAAAATAATAAAACACTGGTGACTTGGGAGAGGTGAATAGCAAGAAAACATTTTCTGATCTGAAACATATTTTGCTGGAGCAAATTTCCCTCCCAGGCATAGATTTTTAAAAATAGTTGCAAAAAGTAATTTACCTAGAGGAATTATATGCTGTGGTAACTATCATATAACTTATTAATGTTAATATAAATATTTGTTTTTTGATTGTTAGTAATAACACAATAAAATTTGACAAAAAAAGAAAACCAAAAAATGTAAATAGCTTTCATTTGTATCTAATAATGGTGAATAAACAATTTCCCAGAAACTATGAACAGTATTTCACTGATTACAGTATTTTAGAACAAGAATTCAATCAAAATCCTGTAGTTTACATCATATTGGAAATTCTGGTCATACGAAAATGAAAAAAAATCCAAAGGAATTATCACCCTTAATGTTACCATTGTAATAACCTGCTGTAAATTATGATTTGTAATTAATGAAGGCTCAGTTTGCTAAGGATTACAGTCCACAGGCAGGAAGCACTGGAAGAAAGCAGAGACATGACATTGAACTAAAAAAATTTACTCGATAGGATGAAGAAAATATAAATAAGAGGAAAGAGAACACGTTACAAGGATCTAAATTAAAGATGATGCTTACTGTTTGTTTGCAGGAAGTTCCATACCTTTAAACCCATTAAACTGTTTTATGTAAATTAATTGTGTGGAGAGGGTGACATTGAATAGTGCCCTCCTTTTGCATCACACAGGAAGGCAGGCCTACTGATTACCCACTGCATTTGGGAGCATGCCTTGCCTCAAATGAACACAGCCTCCATGGTTTAAATCATGCTCCAAAGGCTGTTAATATGAGAACATCTCCCCTAATGGAACAAGCCAAATTACCTGTCAGATGGGGCAGACCTCTCATATTAAGGTGCCCATCTTCATTAAAAGCAGGCTTGTTTTTAATAAAAACACATATTTTGCTAATATATTTTAATAATAACAGCAAAGTATCTCATAAATTTTTGTGTATTTTTGTTGTTGTTATGGGAACTCCCCTTCCAGGTTTCCTGTATACTGAAGGTTAATTGACTGACAGATGTGGAAATATGCCGGGAGCCATGCTACTCAAGCTGTGTAGTGAAGCTCAACCTGGAGGAAGACCCCCGCAAAGCAGGGGCCTTCGCAGCTGGCTCCCTCTATTACCCACCTTGTTGTTTTTCTCCATTATACTATTGGTTTTGTTTTTTGCTTGCATTATTGCAAAGAGCTAAGCTAACCTTTGCTGAGCAGTGTGGAAAGGATGAGAACATAAACTTCCCAAAAGCTTTTCAGGACACAGTGCTCCTGAAGAATAGAACACACAGGGGCCAAATGGCGATCTTGGCATAAAGTACTGAAACCTGCTGTTAGTCAAACACTGACCACCCCATTTCCACTGAAAATGCCCCCCTTTGTTTACAATGCTAGTGAAACTAGTGATGGAAAGTTTCATAGAAATAGAGTCATGAGAAAATATTGAATAGAATAACCCTGTTGACACTTAATTAATCATCTCATGTTTTCTTCCCTCTACTACTTCTATAGTTTGTTTTCCTTCTTTCCTAATCACAGCCCTTTACTAGAATTTGTGCCTCACCTTTAGTAGAATTTGTGCCTCATATGTGAAATTACCAAGTACCATATTCCAGGAACTAAAGATACCTCAAAAACAAGTACTGGGCATAGAAGCCATGAAGCATAAATCTGCAAAGAAGTGAAAAACTAACCTTTTCAAAGAATATTACTTCCCTCTCACCAGCTTTACATCTCCCTGTATGGCCCTGTAAGATGGCTGGTTAGCCAGAGACGGGTAAGATTCCTTAAGGGAGGAACAACCTAAGACAGGCACAGTCGCAGGGGGGCCATCAGGTGAGGAAAAGGGGGTCAACAGAGGTGAGGCTTAGAACCTCACCCCCCCCAGTTTTGAGAGAAATCTTCTACACCTGTGGATGTTTTGTTGCCCTTGTTCAGCTTGGATTAAGACCTGGTCTGTAGGCACAAACCTGATCATCTACACCTGCCTTCTTACAGTTCTAAATCATGCTTTCTATCTATATCTTCCATTTACCTACTACATTAACATTTTATTAGATTCACATATAAAGTATAAAAATCAAATGAATAATCATACATCATATTTGACGTGATTGTTTATAGTTTAAGGTTTGTAGTTAAAACAGAAACAGTTTCTATGATATGAATGCTCTTGCATTGTTCACCATGTAAGAACTTGTTTAGTCCCTGCAGTAGTAGAGTCATGGAGAGCTGTGTAGCATATGTCAGGGAGATTTTAGTATCCACACAGAAGAAAGAGAAATGTAGATAAGAAGGGGAAATTTAGTTTGTTGCCTACTGTGCCCTATAAAGGGGTATAAGGTTAAGATATGAGTTTATGATTTTAGATTGATTATAAATTTATTAAAGCCTCTAAGAATATTTTTGTGGGAAAGAATCCTAGCTAACTGTGGCACTAGGTGATCTGTATTTCACCCTGAGCTGATAGACTCCATAGTCGCTGCTACATACTGCACGCTCCTACAGTCACATGCACTTCTTAGAAACTGCGTTGCATAGAAACGTAAAACACAATAGAGTACATGTTGATGGGAAAAGTTTTGGTCAAGGAACAGAAGAGCAACCACCTGTCTAACGCTTGACCAACCATGAATAGATTAGAAAGTAAAGGAAAGAAAAAAGCTTGCCTATACTTGTTAGGCAACTGTGTATTCTAGTTAATCATCAAAATAATAAAAAATAATCATATGCTTGTGCAAAATAGTATAAATAAAGCTGTCATCGGCACTTTGTCGAGAGACCACCTCCATCTGACTCTGTGTCCTGTCGCTCCATGCGCCGACTCCGTCTCATCCTTTTGGGCTTCACCACCCTCACCCCCACCCCACTGGAGCTGGACTCCTGCAGAAATGTGAATATATTTGATAGAGACATTTGCAGTATGTGAATTCAGGCTTTTAGCATGGAAGGGTGTAGTCTTTGTTTCTGTCCTATGCACTGTTTTCTGTCCCCTCACTCTTAGAGCAGACAGAAATGCAGCACATTTCTGTGTTGATGACCCTAATCTATAGGCCTATCATCTAAAAATATGCCAGTGTCTCTGCATCTAGCAGCATGAACATCAGTGTGTCATATTTGTGATCAGTGTAGCCTTTAGGTCAAGTTTTCATCAATTCTGCTACTGTTTTCCTTGAAAGCGTTTAGAAATAGGTGTTTGTAGCCCACCCGAGAGAGAGAGAGAGGCAGTCAGAAGCAGACTTGCAGCTAAAGTCTGACAAGACAAAGGCAGATGGTTTGGCCTTTTAGGATGTGCTTGCATTCTGGCTGACCCCTAGTGTCGTCGCATTGTGATGATGGGTCACAGCATTTCACCAGCACCACCATCCCATCTATCACCAGCCAGTGTCTAACCAGTATGTCTGATATATCAATATAAGTCTTCAAAATGCGTTCTTGAATTCAGATATAAACAGGGCTGGGGAAAATTTACTTTTATCATTAATAAAAAAGATCAGTTCTCAATTATGTATCCTGTATAATTCAGTTGGATTGAATTTCACTAAATGTACACAATTTCAATTCTTTTAACATACTCATTTTCTTCCTGATTCCTATGTGGCATGATTTTGAGAGTCTTATCATGTACATCAGCCCCTTCTGAAGTCATTTCAGCTTGCTCCAACCTGCTAAATAAAGCAGGATTATGATTGCCCAAGTACTTAACATTAAAGTTCTTTTAATGCAGATTCATTTGCATAAGCTTTATTGATTTGATAAAGAGGCAGGGAAGTCACATTGGTTTTTGAATGGCTAATAGATATTCCATTTATCTATTGAATAACAACTGCCAGAAGCAGCAGCTACTCTATTCCTGTCCAGTTGCTATTTTTATTTACCTAATCACTTAATTTGTGGTCACTGACAATGAACACAAGGGTAATTATTTCTGTTCATTAAAATTCTTGATGCTAATTTTGCAACTCTTTGAATAGAAACTCTTTGAACACCTCTTTGAATTTCCTTCTACTTACATGAATCCCATTCCAAATTTTGTGCATACTCTTATTTATCTCTGAGTTCATTAGACAGCTCACTGTGCAGCCTTTCTGCTTTCTGGGATTTGTTCCAGTACTGCACCAAGAACAATGAGAAAACTTTTAAAATTCTTAAAGAATAATTAAGTGACAAATCCCCCCCACTTATTAAAATATGAATTCATTTTCCATTCATCTGTCCTTCTTAGGAGGTCAACTAAATAACACTCCCCAATATTTTGTCCCCCTTTCTAGAATATGACAGACACTGAAATTAATTTCCCCTTTCAGAGTGTTAATGGCTTGTGAAATTGGACTCAGTGAGATAGTCTGGCCAACAAAATAAAAATTTCCCTCCCATCCTGTGTGAATGATACACAAGTTTTACTCTTTTTATAATATATGTGGTATGTACCTCTGAGGCTCTCATAAAAGCAGAAAAGTAAAAGCTAAGTAGGATTTTTATTATTTAAATAGAAGAACTTAGATTAGATTATTCAGCCAGATGAAGGAATAAATCAAGAAAGATCTAAATTACAATAACTTTAAAAAATGCACAAGCACTGTAGTACTAAAAATCAACAACAGAATCTAGTCTTTTCAATATCTTTTCCTTATGAAGAAGAAAAAAACTCAGATATTTCTTATTCATTCAATCTACATATGAATTGACAAGTTATATGTTAAAGCATTTCCATTTTATAGAAAAAAAATTGAGGTACAAAGAAATTATCTCAAAGGAGAAAATGACATCCTTGCCTGCAACCGCCACATTAGAATGCTCTGGGCTGGAAGGAAGTTTCTTAATTGTATAACATCGTGCAATTCAATGAATATGGACTAAAGGAACTTAGATTTGCAAATTTTTGCACGTGCAGCTTGAAGACTGAGAAGCTGAATTCTGATTTTATCTGAATTAATATGTTATATAAAAACCAAATTGCTTTTCATAAAGTATCTCTCAAGCTACCATCCAAAGAAGACCTTTTATGAGTGGGCAGTGTCTCTCCAAGCAGTAATTGTCCCTACTTATAAATAACACAGGCAGATGACTACCCTGAAGAATCCGAGTCAACCAAATCTAATTCTTCTAGGGAAGCATTTATCCAATCTGTTGAACTGAAGCTAGAAGAGAGGCTGCCACTATGGCTACTATGGCTTTTTAGCAGGACTCTCCTAACACAAGTCAGTCAAAAAATAGTGGAAATCAAGTAATTATGTTATCTTAATTATTACTAGTACTGTATGTACCCAGTCTAGCCCTGAATCTATTTCAGGATGAATGAATGAAAAATAAATAATAATAAGAAAATAATTCCCTCAAACATATGATAATATGTACTCATTCTCAGGGCTCTCTCTCTTCTCTTGCATTCAATCCACTCTGAATTTTCAACAGGAGACAGAAGGTTCTGAATGGAACCCCTCTGAGCCTAATGGACACTTCAAGAGCTCACCAGTGTGAAGTCCACTGCTACTGGTGAGTGTGTCAGAAGACTGGGAGGAAGTTAATAGGAGCACTGTCTGAGATCTGCAAACCTCTAGGTATCAATTATGTAGGAGTACCTAAAATAAAGAGACTCAACTATGAGGCAAATGGCTACTTCCCAGATGATGTGAGTACCTTGGAATCACTGCTGTTATCTGTGTGGATCATTGAAATTATAAGATTACAGAAATTATGCTGTCTCCTCAAATTCCCATCAGCCCGTGTATTATGATTACAGGCATCAATGGGGTGTGGCTAGGGACAGAAAAGGGAAAAAAAAGGAAGTGACCATGAGATATTTTGCCATGATCAGGGAGCTTATTTTCTTTAAGGAAATGGCTGCAACTAGGGGTACTTAGAAGGATTTTATTGCCTTTGTTCCAACAGTGCCACTTAATTCATCTTTGGAAATTACATGCACACATACACACACAAACAGAAGCACACACACATGCACCTGTAATTCTTCATTCAGAAAATATTTGGTGAATAGCTTTACATATATAAGGCACATTCTTAGCTTTTATTGTGGGAAATATATGAGTAAGGAAAGATGATTGTTTTTTGGATGTCACAGTTATGTTACCTACTACTTTATTCCACAGGTTAATTAATTGAAACAATCAACATTTACCCATCTTAGGGATACATTTTATAGTATTTTTCCCTCTTTGTACTTATTTTAAAAGGTTATTAAGATACGCTTTTCAACCTCATTTAAGCCACCCATTGTAAAATGTATTCTGTCCATGAATTTAGTTCCAGATAGCTTTGATAGGAAAATCTGTTGATAAGAATGCAAGCTATCATTTATTTAAAATTTATTATGTGCATGTTTTATGTACATGTATTATACATTCAGCCAACAAACACTGGGTGTTTAATGATGCAGCCAGTCCTTTCTTTAACTATGGTAGGCTAATGATTACGCTGAGGTGAAGATTTTCATCCTGAGGGTCCTTAGAGAGCAGTGCCCTGTAATACTCTCCCAGACTTAGGCAGGGGACAAATCAATATTTTCTCAGAGTTCCTTTCTCTCTCTCTGTCACTCTCTCAATCATTCTCCTTCTGTCTTAAAAATAGACAAAATAAAAAGGCAATTAAAATTAAAATAATTATTTTCTTACATCCTTTATGAAACAGTGGCTGAGATCTAGATTATAAGGAGCCCCCTGGGGAAGTAATGATTCTTTAAAACTCCAAGATAACATAAAATTTTATAAGGATTCATTTTAGGTTATTTAAACACAAATCCAAACAGGATGCCTTGATTCAGTTTTCCTGTTTTGGGGAATGTGTTCCTTACTCTTTTCCCTGCTTCCCCTCCTCCATTATCAAATATCTATTTCCCCATCATTTGTTCTTCAGTTGACCCCCCTTTCCTTTTCCTGCCACCCCATCTCCTTGTTCCCCATGCCGTACTGCATGGCACCACCCCACGTTACTCCATCTCTGATTTACTCAGAATCTTTCCTTGACATTCCTACAGATATTTGAGTCTCTTCATCACATGGTGACTGGCTTTTCACAGAATGAGCAATCCAGGGTATTTTGTCTACAGATTGCTGGACATCCATGAGATGAATAATGCTAAGAAGCTACTCAAATTGCCTAAAATCTTACTGAATAAATAGTTTCTGCCTCAATCCACAAAGAGGGAGTGAGGTATAATAGAAAAGGAGACCAGCATGTGAGGAATTTTTAATAATGGAGCCATTGCCTTGTAGATCATTGTCTCCCAATTAGAAGCAGTATTCCTGACAGTCAGTATGATACCACCTCAGAGATTTCAATCACATGAGAGGAAGTAATTGATTCAAATGAGGAAAAACTGGAAAATAATGTTACAGGTTGAATTTTTCTCCCCACCACAAATTTATATGTTGCAGTCCTGACCCTCAGAGTCTGAATGTGACTGTAGTTGGAGATAAGGCTTTAATTAAAAAGGCTTTAAAGTAAAATGAGTCCTGGTTGGACCCTAATCCAATCTGACTGGTGTCCTTACAAGCAGAGACTAGGACAGACAGTGAGCCTGCACAGAGGAAAGATTATCAAGACACTATGAGACAACAGCCATAAGTCAAGGAGAGAAGGTTGGGAATGAAACCGAGTGTGCCAACCCTTGAGCTTGGACTTCTTACCTCAAAGCTGTGGAAACAAATTTCTGTTGTTTAAGCCACCTGGACTGTGGCACTTTGTTATAGAAGCCTAAAAAGCTAATATAAATAATATTGCAGTGAACCAACTGATAGCAAGAACATTACATCTACTTGGGCAAAAAAGACCTCAGGCAACAAGGCTCACACATGAAAAATGCCACATTGTGTTGCTTGATTCCATGACTACCATAAATGTCTAGTGGAGTATCTTTTATACATTCATGTATAGCAGCATAGCATATTCCCTTGGTCCTGGGTTTATCTCTTAAAGGAACAGAGCCAAGGTGACTTGTGTTAGAGAATCACTGCATATACAAAGTGTAAAGACCACTGGCTCCTTCTGAAACTTCCCCAGATGACAACCTCTCCATGTGCTGTGCAGCTGAAAGCAAGCATGACTCAAAGGGTATAGAGAACATATGAATAAATAGTTTAGTGTAAGAAATACCATAGGACCTGTTTATCACACACACACACACACACACACACACACACACACACACACAAACAGAGCTATCTATCTAATGGTCAAAAGATTGCCTTCTGCCATTCCCAGATGAAAATGTTGTTGAGATTTATTTACCTACTTTATGTCTTCTCCCATTCTCCAATTCTGTGACATTATTAGATATCATTAGGCCATCTCTTTATAATCTCTCATGATTAGACTATATCTCTTTGATATTCGGAGCCTTCCCCAGCATAGTACTGCTCTTCCTGACTCTACTTAAGATGATAATATTTTCCATTTGTACTCTTTCTCTCTACACCAGGATCTTATATTCCATTCCCAAAAGGCACCTTTGCAAAAACTGGAGAGTTTATTAAATTAATGGAGTGCAATTTATATCAAATTTACCAAGGAATATGAATAAATTCCCTCTCAAGTAGGGGGACATCCCTAGGAAATTCATTAATTTAAAAGAATTACTTTGAAAGTTGGTATATTATAAACCAGAGAAATTCAATAAAATAAAATCTCAGAAGAAAGGCTCTTGGGTATTCATCAATGCAAGCTATCTAATCAGTTGTCTATATAGTTAAAATTAATGGTGCTTCCCCAGACTACTTTGGTCTCAAATTATTATTATTAATATCATTTTCTATATAACATTTTAGACTACAACTATGAATGTCAATGTTTTACCTTGGAGTGGAGTCATTTTTTGTAAATCCTTGTCAGTAAGAGAGAGTTTTATTTCATGATCCTATATTTTTTTCTAGATATTCAAGTTTTTTACTATATTTTTAGTATAGTTTCTATTCTAATAATTCTAGTATTAAAAAACAGGTCCCAAGCAGACTCTGTAAAGTATTAGAAAACAAATATTATTAGCTTAGTAATAATATTCAGTAAATTGAAGATAGGGGAAGTAACTCTTGTATGTGAATATGCAATATGAGATTATCATTTTATACTTACAAATTATTTAAGTTCTCATTGTTTCACTAACAAAAACTGCTTTCAATTGGCATTTCCTAGTTATTTCTACTCCACTCAACATAAGCTGTTACTATTAAATATTTTCTACTTTTATATAAAAATTCATTTAAAAATATGTACACACTCTATCAAGAGTGCAAAGACAACTAAGAAATTCAAAATTAATTGATTTCATGCCATCTGAACTTTTCAAAATACATTCATAATATACCAAAAATTACCACTAAAACATTAAAATATGATTATGATACAAAAAGGAAAATGAAATCTTTGCTTTGGAGAAAATACATTACACTTTTTCAATGGGAAGAGCAATTCCCAAGCTCTAGACTTGACTTTGAAAAAGATTGAGTGTTTATAACGTGAAAATGTAGAAAATCGTAAGAAATGTTCATATCTCCCAGTTTGTATTTTTTCCTGACTTGCAAATAAGTTAACTCATATTCTCTAGACAACAGCTCAGGTTTGTCTCACACCAACCAAATGGAAACTGGAAACATCTCAGTGGCCAAGTTCCTTTGGGCATAAACACAGACACTTTAGGCACTCACTTGCTTTCAATCCTTTTAAGGTTTCAAGCAACATTGCAATTCTGAGCATTTACATTCATCTAATTTAAATATGTAAGACGAATTCAACCTCCAATTTGTAAGAAAAAGAAAGAAATTTTAAGAAAAACTTTTAAGTAAAAGATAATGAACCTGTTAAAATATTATTTGATGGAAATGTGCATAAGCGAAAGTAAAATAAGGTCCTGTACAAAGGTGACTAGTGAGAGGAAGACAGGGAAGTAAAGGGGAAGAAACAGTAATTTAGACTCAACTTTGTACTTAAGTAGGTAAAATCACTAGCTGATTTCTGATTGTGGGGATTATATAGTAAAGGTTATATGTTATGTGCAATGACTTGATGTCTCCCTGAAATCACTTCTTAGAAGTACTCATTGCATTTAGTTGTGTTACACTGAAGGGACACATGTCAAAAAGATCAACGTTTATTAAGACACTCATTTATTCATACACCTACCACGTGTCCCTGTGTTCATACTTCACCTTTGTACTGGCCAACCTCCCTTACCAAGGAATGTTTCTAGAGTTGATAAAAATATGCTCTTTCCTATGATAGCAATAACGATACACACTTTTTTGTTTTGTGTGTTTGCTTGTTTGTTTCTTGGACATTTACTGAATATTTGAATCAGTGGCAATTTCTGTGCTAAACAGTGGAGCAGGACTTAAACACAAGTTTGCATGACTCTAAGTTCCATGTTCACAAGCATTGTGTCAGAAGGTCCCTTTGGAGAAGAAAAAGGGAAAATGCTCCACCACTTCACTGTGTGCCCTAGAGCTCTAGTTTTGTCCTGTGTGAACCAGGGTTAGTAATTGCTTACCTGAGAGAGTTGTGGTATGGATTAAATGAGATGATGCATATACAGCCCTTAGAATGAGGCTTGAAATTTTTTAAATAGGCTTTTATCATTTTATTTCCATCTTTTCATATTCTGTAGCAATA
The DNA here is from genome assembly GCF_040802235.1 of Manis javanica. Taxonomy (NCBI): domain Eukaryota; kingdom Metazoa; phylum Chordata; class Mammalia; order Pholidota; family Manidae; genus Manis; species Manis javanica. Next base: position 61,722,634 of record NC_133162.1, read on the forward strand.
TTAGTTCTACTGAAACCACAGAAATAGTGGAGTAAATTTACTTTCCTTCAAAACATTTCACAGGTATTCTTCATTTGCTTCAGCAAATGAAAGATGAATCTGGTGAACTGAATCACAACTCTGCTCAGTATTCTGATAGCCATCAGTCTGGAAATTATTCCCATAATCCAGATGAGAAATATAAAAAAAGGGTGGAGGAGTGGAAAAGGAAATAAATGGACGACCTAGAGAATTACTTAGAACATAAATGGCAGGATTCCATGATTGTTGGGATGCTAGAGAGTCCACTACATCATCCAGGAGACTGTAGTATGTAGCTAAAGAATTAATGTTAAACCAAGTAGAAATTTAAATAGTGACATGGAATACTCCATGCTCCATAAAACACCTCTGATATTACTATAACATGTATTGGAATATAGTAGCTTTTTAAAGTATGAAGAACATTTAAGTAAAACAAAAATAATAGTTACGCTTTGGGCCATCTGGTTGAACATTTGCATTTACTTCACTAACTCTTTGGATTTTTACAGTAAACTTATTTATTTTTTAAGTTCAGTGCAATGGTCTGAGTTAAGATGTTCTATTCACGATTTGAGAAACTCATTTATTTAATCATTTTAGGAGTAGAGAATCTTAAGAATTTATTGCACTTACTCATATAAAAGCAATTTCTTTTCACTGAGTAATATATCTGCTGCTATCTCACTCTTTACTCCTGTACATTAATGTACAAGGAACACTTTTAAATAATGCTTCGCATCTGACCTGTGTTTCAGAACATTCACATATGCACAGGGAAGTGGTAAATCAAAGGTTCCCTGTTGTAGGCATTAAGAAAAGCTATAAGATAATGAAATGATGCTTAAAAATAGAACTCTAATAACAGGCCCAGATAAAATCTAGACAGTAATTATACAATGGCTTTGTATGCTCAGTTAGTTCACCTAGTTGAGGAACTTTACTGGTACCGAGCATGCGAGAGGACCATCCCTGATGGGTGATGGGAAAAGACTGGCAAGTGTATGGGAAAAACTCCTTCTTTCTCTTCCATTCTCACACTACGGCCACACCTCACTTCACTTCTGGCAACAGATGTGTGGGTTTTCCACACATCAAGCAATTCTGTGACACCAGCTGCGTGTGTTACAATTCAATTCACTTCTGACACTACCTGGAGTTAGCATCAGACGCCACATGTTAAGGGCTCAGACCCATCAGACTGCCCCCACTTCAGATGCCAGTTCAAGTCCAGGTTGTCACCTGTTCTTCTGACCAACCAGGCAAAAATTGTGTGTTTCCCATTACTCTCTCTTTGGGTTCAATGATTTGTTATAATGGATCACGAAATGCAGGGAAATATTTTTGTTTACCAGTATATTATAAAAGGTAGGATAAAGGCTACAAATGAACAGCCAAATGAAGGGATCCATAGGGTGAGGTCTGGAAGGGTCCCAAGCTCCTGGAGTTGGGGTACGCCACCCTCCAAGCATGTGGATGTATTCACCAACCTGGACTCTCCAAACCCTATACTTTGGGGATTTTTATGGAGGTTTTATCATGTAGGCATGATCAATTTTTCAATCTCCAATCCCTCTCACCTCTCTGAAGACTGTCAGGGTGGGGCTGAAAGTTCCAAGCCTCTAGTCATGGCTTGGTCTTTCTGGTGACTGGCCCCCACAGAGGAACCCATCAAGAGTCTCCTCTTTAGAGCACAAGACATGCCTATCATCCAGGAAATACAAAGGGATTTAGAAACTCTGTGCCAGGCACTCCTATAACTTAGGAAATTACAAACATCTTACGAGCTCTGTGCCAGGATCTAGGGGTGGATACCAATATAGTTATCTTCTATTACTTAATAAGGGGTACTATAACAGTACCTTTCATAATTGAGAATATCATTAAAAAAAACTATTGCAAGCTATAAAAGCAAAAAAAAAACCATCAAAATTTAAAAGACTGTTTCCTTAAAAAGTCAAATGTGTCAGAAAATTGAAGTTAAAAGCATCTCATCACACATTACAGTGTGCCCAAAGAGATCCTTGGCTCCACTAAAAATGTGGTTCATTTACTGGCCAGCCTGTCCTTGTGCATATATGCATCCCTTCACATGTGTTTCCCAAAAAAGTTGCCATGACCACTGACAGTGAGGTTAAAATCTCTTGGAATATGACCCCACAGCACCATGTGAAATATACTCCCTCTGTTGTCATCCATGAAAGTACTGTTAGTTGATATACTTGATATTATAATTACCAATTTATCTCTCATTTTCACTAAAATGAATTCCCTTAAGGTGTAGTATTTTTTTCCAACTCCTATATCCCCAGTACTTACACGCCATCAGATACTCATTAACCATTCAGTAAGTACTTGAAGTAAAGCCAGATTTCTACCCACCCCATAAAATATTTTGATTCCTTCTTACTGGTAATTTAAGCTCTCTAAATTCTTTCTCTTTCCTTCCAGCCCCAGTTTAGTGTTCATAGAAGCTCACCACACTCACGGAAATTTGGTTCTCCTCCAATATCCTACAGTTAGAAACACAAACCGTAAGTGTGAAATTTCCCAGGACAGACTCCAGTTTAATAAATTCACTACCTCTAAAAACAAACGAGTTTCAATCTGCCTTTCTGTTTACTATAGCATCTTTAAAAGTAATAAGGCATTACATGGGGTGCGCACAAACACACACACACATACACACACAAATTCACTTGAGACACTCTGACAGGGCTTCAAGGAATTACTAACTCATTGAAAGAACTTAGTGGCATTGATCTGTGGAACAGCTCCTTCATTCATGTGTGATTCTGTGTGATGCTCCAGGGTAATAGCTGGAGATACTCCAGCAGAATGCCCTTATTCAACAAAAGTTCATAATTCTACAGAGCAATATAAGGAGAGCCAGCATGTTTTCCCTAATGGCATTACATATATCTCATATATCTCACCTATGGAAACTGTATACTTCACAATGGCTTATTCATCCTGAAATCATGGTCTAGCAGTGTCTAGCATAGCAAGGATGATAATTTATTGAATTCCTACCACGGCCCAAGCATTGTACTATCTGAGTTATCTAATCAGCTCTAAGCTTTTTTATCATTATCACCTCTTGCAGATGAGGTAACAGGTTAAGTGACCTTAAACTCCATTCAATGTAAGACATAGCTATTAAACAGTAGAGCCAGGGCGTGAATCCAGGTTAAACTAACTTTATATTTCCTTTTGAAGACAACACAATGAATCTTCTGAATTTCAATAAATCATCTGAGAATCAGTGAGTTATGAGAAAACTATGTACACACATACATACATATATACATGTATAGTATAAAGTATACAAATGCACATATACAATATAAAGTAAAGTAATATATAAATGAAGAAAATTCCATGTTTAAAATGTATGGATACTGTGGCTAGATTTGTTTATTTTTTAACCATTAGTTTGGTGAATATTTGTTATTTTTTACTGCTACTTGTTCTTATGTGCCTTATCTCTCCAATTAGTTGAACACCATGTGAAGATTTGTGTTGTCTTGTGTCTGCTTGTTTCATCCTGGTTTCTAAAGACACTTCCACCTATTAGTCCTCAAGCTTTATTTGTTGACTAATTTATGTCCACCTCAACTTAGAAGAATTTTTAAATTGAGGCATTTCTGTGAACACTTACAGTTTTAAATATTGTGTTATAGTTCCATAATGAACTAATTTTATTTAAGAGGTGAACATTTTGGATTTATAGTCCATGCATTTAAGGTACATATTTGAAGCCTCACATATTTTTTTCCATTGTACATCAGTACAATACTTGTAAATGGTGAAACCAATTAAGAAAAGATTTAATTTTTGTCTCTGGAATGGTCACTTTGAAGTGTCTTACTGCTAAATTACAGTATCACTGATTAACACTATTCAAAAATCTTTTGGGAGACATTATTTCTTAATTCAGTAAAGATGATACATAGTTTGAAGAGAAAAAAGATGGCAGCATGAGAAGTGAGGCAGAAATCTCCTCCTAAAACCAAATGTAATACAAGAATGCAGCAAATGCAACTAATCCTGAAAGAGTGACTAGAAAGAAGACTGAAACAGATGGCTTATATCTGAGGAAAAGAGAAGACCTCACAGAAAAGGGCAATGTAGCAAAGCTGAGATCAAGTAGGATCCAAGCCCTTGCCCGACCCAGGTCACCAGCAGGAGGAAGAGAAATGGAGCAGGGAGGGAGTGAAAGGGCAGACTAGTAAATACCCTCCCTTGGAGATCTACTCAAGGAGTACAAACCCACATTATATGGTGCTCTGGAGATTAGTGGGGTTGGAAAGAAAAGACAGGTGTAATACTCAGAGAGATTGAGATTCCAGCCACTTGTGGAGAACAGGTACTCACAAATGGCCACTCCAGGACAAAAGAAAGGCAGGTGCTTTGAAGACTCCCCAATAGCAAGAGGGCTGCTAAAAGGGCAAGGATGACACAGAGTTTACTGCTTAGGAGGAAGGACAGGTGGACAAAATCATCCCGACACACTCAGCCTAGGAGGTTGGGAACTTTCAGGAGCTTCAGGTGCTCCATCTCCCTGGCTGGTGACACAGTGCTGAGGTCCCCAGTGCGATACACAGCCTGACACTCCTTTCTTCCAGCAGCACTGGCTCACAAACCTGCTGCCCCCACCATTGCTCCAGTAAGAGGGAAGACCCACCTACAGCAAATAAAAGGGCATGACTCAGAGGCTCTTTCTGGAGTTTTCAGCCCACTGGCCCTGGCAGTGGAGGCAGGCAGGGGGGCCAGGATGGAGGAAAGAGCTTTTTCCTCCTGGCAGGTACCTGTGCCACCTGCCTGCAATCTGCCATCACTCCAGTGGCTGGGCAGCTCCAGGGAGTAGAGCTCATAGGCACTAGAAGGTGCCACCTACACAAATTTATTATTCCATATTACTTATTAGAAATATGAAGAGGCAGAAACCCTTGTTAAGATCAAAATTCCTAAAACACCATAAATAGGGCTCAGTGAAACTAAAATCACCAATCTTCTCGATAAAGATTTCAAAAATAATAATAAAAATGCTCACAAAGCTAGAGAAAAATATTCAAGATGTCAGGGACAACTTCAAGGAAGAGATAGAAACTTTGAAAAACACAGTATCTAAAGTGTTTGAAGTGGATACACATTCTTCTCAAGTGCATATGGAACATTTTCAAGAAGAGATCATATACTAGGCCACAAAAAGAACCTCAGTAAATTCAAAAAAATTGAAACTGTACCAACCAACCTCTCAGGTCACAAATGGAGGGATTTAAAACCAGATTAGTAGAGGTAGATGAGATGGTAAATGGAATAGAAATTAGAGAAGAGGAATACAAAGAAGTTGAGGCACAGAGAGAAAAAAGGATCTCTGAGAATGAAAGAATATTGAGAGAACTGCATGACCAATCCAAATAGAAAAATATTTGCATTATAGGGGTATCAGAAAAAGAAGTGAGAGAAAAAGGAATAGAAAGTGTCATTGGGGAGGTAATTGTTGAAAACTTCCCCAATCTGGGAAAGGAGATAGCCTCTCAGGCCATGGAGATCCACAGATCTCCCAACACAAGGGACCCAAGGAAGACAACATCAAGACATATAAAAATTAAAATGGCAAAGACCAAGGATAAAGACAGACTTTTAAAAGCAGCTAGAGAGAGAAAATAGATCACCTACAAAAGGAAAACCTATCAGGCTATCATGAGACTTCTCAACAGAAACCTTACAAGCCAGAAGGGAGTGGCACAATCTATTTAATACAGTGAAAAAGGGCCTTAAACCAAGACTACTCTACATGGCAACGTTATCATTTAAATTTGAAGGAGGGATTAAAAATTTTCCAGACAAGCAAAAGCTTAAAGAATTTACCTCCCACAAACTATCTCTACAATGCACTTTGGAGGGACTGCTACAGATGGAAGTGTTCTTAAGGCTAAATACCTGTCATCAAAGGAAATAAAATCACAGTAAAGTAAGTAGAACAATTAATTACTAAGCAGATGCAAAATCAAAGTCAGTCAAGGGATAGAAAAAGAATACAGAATATGATATCTAATACATAAATAATGGAGGAGGAAGAAAAAGGAGGTAAAGAAAAGAACCTTTAGATTGTGTTTGTAATAGTATACTGAGTTAAGTTAGACTGTTAGATAGTAAGGAAGTTGCCCTTGAACCTTTGGAAACCATGAATGTAAAGCCTGCAATAGCAATAAGTACATATCTTTTGATAACCACCCTAAATGTAATTAGACTGAATATACCAATCAAAATACACAGAGTTACATACAGAATGGATAAAACAAGCAATACCCACCTACATGTTGCCTACACGAGACTCACTTCAAGCCCAAAGGCAAACACAGACTGAAAGTGAAGGGATGGAAAAAGATATTACATGCAAACAATAGGGAGAAAAAAGTAGGAGTTGCAGTCCTTCCATCAGATAAAATAGACTTCAAAACAAAGAAAGTAACTAGAGACAAAGAAGGACATTATATAATGATGAAGGGGTCAGTCCAACAAGAGGATATAACAATTCTAAATATCTATGCACCCAACATAGGAGCACCCAAAAATATGCAACAAATACAAACAGAGTTAAAGGGGGAAATAGAATGCAGTGCATTCATTTTAGGAGATTTCAACACAGCACTCACTCCAAAGGACAGATCAACCAGACAGAAAATAAGTAAGGACACAAAGGCACTGGACAACACATTAGAAGAGATGGACTTAATAGACATCTACAGAATACTCCATCCAAAAGCCACAGGATACACATTCTTCTCAAGTGCATATGGAACATTTTCAAGAAGAGATCATATACTAGGCCACAAAAAGAACCTCAGTAAATTCAAAAAAATTGAAACTGTACCAACCAACCTCTCAGGTCACAAAGCTATGAAACAAGAAATAAATTGTGTAAAGCAAACAAAAAGGACCACAAAAACATGGAGGCTTAACAACATGCTCTTAAATAAGCAATGGATCAGTGACCAAAATAAAGCAGATATCAAGCAATATATGGAGATAAATGAAAAGAAAAGTTCAACCCCAACTTCTCTGAGATGCAGAAAGGAGGTTTAAGAGAAAAGTATAGAGAAATTCAGGCCTATCTCAAGAAAGATGAGCAATCCCAAATGAACAGTCTAAATCCACAATTAATGAAACTAGAAAAAGAAGAACAAATGAATCCCAAAGTCAGGAGGAGGAGGGACATAATAAAGAACAAAAAAGAAATCAATAAAGTTGAGAAGAACAAAACAACAGAAAGAATAAAAGAAAATAAGACATGGTTCTTTGAGAAAATAATCAAAACAGATAACCCTCTAGGTGGACTTATCAAGAAAAAAGAGAATCAGAAATGAGAAAGGGAATATCACTACAGACACCACAGAAATACAAAGAATTATGAGAGAATACTATGAAAAATTATATGTTAACAAATTGGACAACCTTGAAGAAATGGACAACTTTCTAGAAAAATACAACCTTCCGAGACTGACTTGGGAAGAAACAGAAAATCTGAACAGATCAATTACCAGCAATGAAATTGAATTGGTAATTAAAAAAGTATCCAAGAACAAAATTCCTGGACCACACGGCTTCACTGTTGGATTTTATCAAACATTTAAAGACCTAATACCAATACTCTTTCAAGTTTTCCAAAAAGCAGAAGGGGAGGGAATACTTCCAAACTAATTCTATGAAGCCAGCATCACTCTAATATCTAAACCAGGAAAAGACACCACAAAAAAAGAAAATTACAGACCAATATCCCTGATGAACTTAGATGTAAAAATACTCAAACAAAATACTAGCAAATTGAAATAAAAAATAGATCAAAAAGATCATCCACCATGATCAAGTGGGATTTATTCCAGGGATGCAAGATGGTACATCATTTAAAAATCCATCAACATCATACACTACAGCAACAAAAAGATGAAAAAAAACACATGATCATCTCCAAAGATGCTGAAAAAGCATTTGACAAAATCAACTCATTCATGATAAAAACTCTCAACAAAATGGGTATAGAGGGCAAATGCCTCAACATAATAAAGCCCATATATGACAAACACACAGCCAACACCATACTTAACAGTGAAAAGCTGAAAGCTTTTCACCTAAGATCAGGAACAAGACAAGGATGTCCACTCTCCCCACTTTTATTCGACAGAGTTCTGAAGGTCCTAGGCACAGCAATCAGACAAAACAACTAAATAAAAGGCATCCAGATTCCCAAGGAAGAAGTTAAACTGTTACTGTTTGCAGATGACATGATATTGTACATAAAAAACCCTAAAGAACCCACACTAAAACTATTATAACTAATAACTGAATTCAGCAAAGTTGCAGGGTACATAAACAGCACATAGAAATCTGTTTCATTCCTATACACTAATGATAAACTAGCAGAACAAGAAATCAGGAAAACAATTCCATTCATAACTGCATCAAAAAGAATATAATACCTAGGAATAAAAATAACCAAGGAGGTGAAAGACCTATATCCTGAAAATTACAACACACTCATGAGAGAAATTAAAGATACCAATAGATGGAAATATACACCATGCTTATGGATAGGAAGATTTAATATTGTCAAAATGGCTGTCCTGCTTAAAGCAATCTACAGATTAAATGCAATCCCTATCAAAATACCAACAGCATTCTTCAATGAACTAGAGCAAATAGTTCTAAAATTCATACTGAACCACAAAAGATCCTGAATAGCCAAAGCAATCCTGAGAAGGAAGAATAAAGGTGGGGGGAATATGCTCCCCAATTTCAAGCTCTACTACAAAGCCACAGTAATCAAGACAATTTGGTACTGATACAAGAACAGACCCATAGACCAATGGAATATAATAGAGAGCTCAGATATTAACCCAACCATATATGTTCATTGATATATAATAAAGGAACTATGGACATACAATGGGGAAAAGAGAGCCTCTTCAACTAGTGGTGTGGGCAAAATTGGATAGCTGTATGTAAGAAAATGAAACTGGATTACTGTTTAACCTCATACACAAAATTAAACTCAAAATGGATAAAAGATCTGAATGTAAATCATGAAATCATAAAACTCTTAGAAGAAAAGGAGGCAAAATTCTCTTGAATATAAACATGAGCAACTTTTTTCCTGACCACATCTCCTCAGGGCAGGGACACAAAAGCAAAAATGAAAAAATGGGACTACATCAAATTAAAAAGCTTCTGTAGAGCAACGGACAACTTTTGCAGAACAAAATGGCATCCTACAGTATGAGAGGATATATTCGTAAATGACATCCAATAAGGGGTTAACATCCAAAATATATAAAGAGCTCACACACCTCAACACCCAAAAAGTAGACACCCGATTAAAAAATGGGCAGAGGATCTGAACAGACATTTCTCTAAAGAAGAAATTCAGATGGCCAACAGGTACATGAAAAGATGCTCCACATCACTAATCATCAGGGAAACAAAAATTAAAACCACATGAGATATCACCTCACACCAGTTAGGATGGCCAACATCCAAAAGAAGGAACAAAAAATGCTGGTGAGGATGTGGAGATAGGGGATCCCTCCTACACTGTTGGTGGGAATGTAAATTACTTCAACTGTTGTGGAAATCAATATGGAGGTTCCTCAAAAAACTAAAAGTAGAAATATTTGACCCAGGTGTTCCACCCCTAATAATTTACCCAAAGGAAACAAGATTCCAGATTCAAAAAGACATATGCACCCCTATGTTTATTGCAGCCAAAATATGGAAGCAACCTAAGTGTCCATCAGTAGATGAATGGATAAAGAAGAGGTGGTACAGATACACAATGGAACACTATTTAGCCATAAGAAGAAAACAAATCCTACCATTTGCAAAAACATGGATAGAGTTAGAGGGTATTATGCTCAGTGAAATAAGCCAAGAGGAGATAGACAAGTGCCAAATGATTTCCCTCATTTGTGGAGTATAAGAATGAGGCAAAACTAAAGAAACAAAACCACAGCAGCCTCATAGACTCCAGGAAGGGACTAGCGTTTACCAAATGGAAATGGGGTGGGAGAGAGGACGAAGGGGATTAAAGAGTATTATGATTAGAACACATAATGTGGGGGGGCATGGGAAAGACAGTGTAGCACAGAGAAGACAATTACCGACTCTATAACATCTCACTACGCTGATGGACAGTGACTACAATGGGTATGTGGGGGGACTTGATAATATGGGTAAATGTAGTAACCACATTGTTTTTCTTGAGAAACCTTCATAAGATTGTATATCAATGATACCTTAACACAAATAATAAAATAATAAAATGGAATAAAATAAAAAAGATACAGTGTTTTCTAATAAAAATTACAAAGGAAGAAATTAGGTGACTCAACTTAGAACATGGGCATAAGATTTGACAGGTCCAGCATTCAAATGTCAGCAATCTGACTCCTGAGTCCATGCTTCCTATCATTATGCTACAGTTGACTCATCTGAGAAGTGTCACAATGTAGGAAGACAGACGTTTGATTTTACAGAACTTTTATGTACATGTTCTGAATGACTATCAAAATTATTTTCTAGAATACCAGCCTAAGACATGTTGCTCCTTTAAACAATAAAAAGGGATCTGTAGATTAATCAAATAAATCTATGTATCCAAACAGTTTTATTTTTAAACACAAGTCTATTAAATTAATTTTAATAATCTTCTAAATAAAGAGATAAAAGTAAAATGGATAGGTAATCAAGTTACAGAACCATAGATCATAGTTGCCATGAAATCATTAGTGGTTGAATGTTGTGAGGCTATAAGGAAAAAGCTCATAAGCTGGGAATTTTTTAAATGTGAAAACATAATAAATTAAAAGCATAGACCATAGAGAACAGCAGATATAAACTTACATCAACATACTTCAAAGCATTTGATGCAATACCATTTAGAGTACTCAGTGAGCAATGATAGGCCTTAGCATTTTATGTGACTTAACAGACTGATTTTCATGCTTGATTCTTAAGTGAAAGTAAACAGATATTTTTTTCATTAGGAGATAGGAATGTTACCTGGTCATTTGTTTTTAATTGGGATAGAAACAGACTTCTAAATATATTACTGAAATTACAAAAACAGTTCAGCTAATTTATATCTCAAAGAAAAACATATTTTAACTTTACTACAGTTCTGTCTTCTGTGGTGTTAAAATCAAAACTCAGGGTAACAAGTCAATCTGCAAAAGTAACTTTTGTTGTCACAGACAAACATTAAACAATTATTTAATATTTCAAGTGTTTCCAGATCGGTTTTCTACAAAATTGTGGATAATTAGAATGACACTGGAAAATCCATAACAAGCCTCTGTGAGATGTGTTACATTTAAAAACCAGATCATGAGAGAACAGAAGTGAGAAAATGGTCTTAAACATACACGATGTGTCATAAATGCTTTATTCATTCATGCAAAGAGCACCCTACAAATCAAAGAAATTTGATAGGCAATGATCAATGTAAATTTTCCTCTAGTGAAAGCAGTTAGAGGAAGTGTATATTTCACAGCAATGGTTTAATGCATGGAGACTAAAGCTTTTTATGCCAATGGGAGTCTCCTCTGAAAAATCAATTAAGGAGAAAAATAAATAGACATAATTAAATAGTGTGCCTTTCTATTTTTACAAATTAAGAAAAGAACCTGATAATCTAAGTGGTTTCCCTTAACGATGATAAATTATATTTCAGAGATTAATATGCTTTTGCCAAACAAACTGAATTCAAAATAACATTGTCAGGCAGTTTTTTTCTTGATTTTTTTTTTAAATTAAGACAATTCATTGGATTGAGGACCATTTTCAGTTGAAACTGTCAAAAACTTACTGAATATATATGTAACTTATTTCCTTAAAAAAATCAGTCTAGCTTCTTATCTGACAGAAATATAAATATTAGTTCGTAGAAAAGTCAGATTGGGAAACATCAATGAAAATTTGAATAAATAACTCAGAAAGACATCTAAGGAGGAATGGTAAACACAGGTATTCAGGTTATCAATAACAATCAAGATGACATTATCTGTAAAATAAATGGATAAGTAGTATTACACCAGTAACTCCTGACTTCCACACTAGAATATTCTCTTTGCACAGAAGGTGAGTTTAAGATGACTGCCAAGAATTAAACTCTAAGTCCGCTCACCCAGCAAATGCAGATCAATCACGCTTCGGCTCCATTTGCTGTTGAGCTTGTTTTCTCCTCAGCCAGGAGAGGGCAACAGAACTGAACGTCTTTGGCCAGGTCACCATGTTGCTACAGAACTGACCACTTAAAAACACAATTGGTTTCTTCTCTCTCAGTTGTCGTATTTCAATAAATGCCAGCTACAAATTGAGTGTCCCTCAAGATTTAGAAACAAGTATTCAAACTTCTCCCATAACTCTCATCCTCATGGCCAAAGGAAATCTATAGGTCTCTGCATTTCTGTGAATTCCTCATGGATTTTGATCCTCTTAACTGCTTCAAATGATAAACTCCTGCTTCAACAATACTGTTTTTATATTTACTATTTGGGCACTCAGATGAGGTGTAGCCTTTTCTATGATTTCATGCCAAAACTTGGGAGATTTTACCAATGTATTGGGAAACAAAAAGGAGATGTATTTTAATATAAATCATTTCAAAATATCAGGCATCACCTTTCTTAAAATCTCCTTCAACTGTGCAATCATCACAGTGTTTTGCCGAGCCCTGTTGTTCCCTGTATCAGCCCCAACTCTCTATAAACCCTATTTTCTGCTCCTCAAATTTATAAATGTATGCATTTATTAATCAACCTCATTTTATTTTACCATAGATATGACAAGCTATTTGAGTAACAGAAGAATAGGCTCTGTTTTGAATCAAATAATTCCTTAATCTTTGTACTTTCATAATGAAAATTTTATTTCCCATCCACATAAAGGTTTCAGTAGTTTCCTGTAATTCTCCAAGTTAGATGTATCTCATGTAATGACTCAGAGGCCCTCCATGATTGCTTCATCAATAGAAGAGAGGAACTGGAGGATTTTCTGTGGAGTTTTCACTACTTCAGACCAGTTCACTTCATATTTCTATGGCCATAACCCATTGTCATGGCCCTCACTAATGTCAAAAGTGCAGAGAAATAATAGACTTTGATGTGATTAGAAGAGAGAGAGAATTAGATGTTGAAGATCAGTGACACCAAACAAGTCTACATCCCATCCCATAATATCTCCTACTGATTTTTTTTGTATCTCTTGTATGATATGGAAAACCGCCCATATGATTGAATCTGAAACTGAGTTTTCTATTTTATGCACCTGTAAATTCCCCAACAGAACACTGGCTTATTTATAATAAGTTTTGATATTATAAGTTTATAATAGTTTCAGTATCTGGTAGTGCATTAATCCTCCTTGTACATTTTTAGAATGATTTTGACTCTTTTTGGACATTTACTCAACCTTAAGAAGTTGGGAAAAATTAAGATGGAAAAAAGTAAAACATTTTTTGATGTACTGAAACCACATTGTGTTTATAGGAAAAATTTAGTTAAATCAACAGCATTAGGGAATTAAGTCCTCTTATCTATAAACATGGTGTATTCTTGTTCTTTAAGGTATACTTTATTATTCAGAAAATATTTTATAAATAAACTATTTTTGTACATTTCTAGGAATAGTGAAATATTTATGATTGATACTTTCTAATGGGATTTTATTCTTTTGTATTTTCCAGTTGGTTTGGCTGATGTATAGGAATATTATTAATAAATGTTTTCCTTGTTTCTACCATTCTACAGACTTTCATAAGATTTTTGGTTGTTTGTAAATCCTTAATGGTTTTTCTTTGCAAATAATGTAGCATCTTTGACTAACAATACTTTTACATCTTCCTTTCCAATACTGAATTATTAAGTTTTCATATTCTCATTCTAGGGTCACTATGAAAACACTAAATACTAGTTGCCAAGAGTGTTTGTTAGTTCCTGAATTTAAAAGAAAATGCCTCATAGTTTTCTTGCTTACTATTATAATTTCTGTAAGTTTCCAATGGATACTATCAAGTTAAGCAATTTACCACCATTTATAAGTTTGCTGGATTTTACATTCATCATTTAAAAAATTTGAATTTTCTCAAATGATTTTCCTTTTTCTATAATCCATGGTATAAAATGGGGTAATATTTCCATGTTAGTAGAACTTTAGAATAAAAAAATAAGGATAGTAAACAAAGACAAAAATATGACAAAGAACATTTGCCATTTATTTTAGAAAAAGGTTTTCCTAAATGACAACCACTAAGACTCATTCAATTAAAATATGGAAAAGGGAGGAGCACCACAGGTGACTATTATTACTCAGAATTGTATTAAGTACTTTAGAAAATGCATTAAATTACAGATAGTAAAAAGTGAGGAAAAAAGATATAAAATTGTCTAATTGCTAATCTTATGATTATTTTTAAACCTTGAAAGCTCACTAGACTCTATTAACAAAAGAAGAAAACCCTCTAGACTCCATTAAAAAAAGAAAAAAATAGTCATTAAAGCTATAGAGGCTAGATAAGAGCTAAAAAAGCAAAATATAATAGTTTTTAGAAATTCCCTAGCAAACACACCAGATTGGAAATGAAAATAACAATGCACAATCAGTTTTAGTAACTTTAAAGTACTTCATAATGCATTTAATAAAAAAAGGTACATAACTTACTACCACAAACATTGTGAAATTGTACTGAAGGATCTAAAACAAAATTCAAATAATTGAAAAAAACCTAAGAGTCTACACTGTCTAGAGTGAATCAATTTCCAGATTATTATTTTATAAGAGTATATTATTCTGTTCTTCATGCATTTTAGATTTTTTTCCCTCTTGATTTCTAGTAAGCCTTCCCTACACAGTACTTATTTTGCAGTATCTTCCACTCTGCTTCCAAGGCCCTTTATGTTTGATGGATTAATAAACTTGTCATAATGTAATACTGGGCCAAAATCAAATGCAGTATTTTGGCTCAAATTTGGGCTCCTTATCTTTGTTTCCTCAGGTAAGAAGTTTTGTATAAATGTTAGCCTTTTTAGTTGTGAATCAGAACTTTTTTTTCAAAAAGTGAACCTGGCTTTGCATTTACTGCTTCAAATGGGCCATTTTCTTTAAATAGTACCATGTATCTGCTCTTTGGACTCAAAGTACAAATAGCCTATTGCCACTTCTCATCCTTGGTGACACATATCCATTTTTTGTTTATATTTATGTTTTAATTTTCTCTACTTATGTATTTTCTATCACAGCTATTCATTACCAAAGTACAGTGGGTAATTCTTTAAATATTAAAACCAACTTACTGAATTAAGGAACAGTTTTGATAACATAGATTAAGCATTGTCTGTTCAACATTTAATATTTCCACTCTAATATATGCAATTATTTAAAAGGGAAAAATAATCAGTTCAAGTTTTCAAAGCTTGAACTGCCTTAATTTGCTTCACTTGGCTATGTTCAGTAACTGAAGAGAAACTTCTACTATCAGCTATATCCAGATGAATAACCCCTTTATGTCAGAAGCTCACCAACAGTAGAAGACTGCTTTCATTCTTTGCCGGGTCTATGTAATTCAAATTTATGAATTTGAATTAAAAACAAATGAATTTCCTCCCTATTTAATTCTCATGTCAGCACAACATGTTACATGTTAGCAGAAGTGGTTCACCCTCCACATAATAAGGGATTAGCACCATTTGACAACTGGAAACAAAGCAGGCAAAATGGGTGCAAGCCATCAGGCAGACTTTATTTGATGAAGTCTTGCAGCCAACGTGCCCTTCAAGTCCCTATTATTATAGATGTTAGTCCTCCTGGGTTTACAGTGTTGGATTCTCCCAGAGGAGGACGCCACCCCAAATCACTCACGAAAGACGTCTCTTGATGCAACAAGCAAGAGGAATTTATTCAGGAACCAGCTAGCTGGGGTCCAAGTTAGCCCGATGCAGCGGGTCTCAACGAGGACCCCGAACAGTCAAAGCCAGAGGTTTTTATAGCATAGCATTTTCAAAAAGACAGTATTTTCTTACACAGTGTTTCAGCAAGATAAGCTTGGTATGCATGACTATCCAACCAAGGTTAGCAGTCTGAAGGCCGCAGCTACCCACCACCTGGTGTTCATGATTAACTGATTTGAGGTTAGCTAACTGAAGGTCACTACATTTAACACTGGCTGACTAACTTGTTTTTCAAGATTCTAATAATTTTCCTTCTCTTAGGCTAGAGGGTGGTGTTTAACCCTTTAAGATGGCTGTACTTATGCACTTATGCTAACTTGATTTTTCAGATCCTACATTTCCCCACTTCTCTTCAGGGGCATTCCAATCATGGAATGTTTGTGTCTCCTTGTGGGGTGAGTGAATTATATTGTTGCCTCAACATCAGCACATGAACAGCACTCACTCTCTCTAACAAAAGTTATCAGCCGATTTAGTATACAGGGTCCTAAAGTGAGGAGCAACACAAGGATGAGTAGGGGCCCAGCCAGAGTGGATATCAGGGTTGTAAACCACGGGGACCTAGTGAACCAAGATTCAAATAGCCCTTGGCTGGCTTCTCGTTCTTTCTTTCTCTGGTCTAGCCTTTCCCTAAGCTTTGACATTGAATCTCTTACTATTCCGGAATGGTCTGCATAAAAGCAGCATTCTTCTTTTAAAGCTGCACACAGTCCTCCTTCTTTTAGGAACAACAGATCCAGCCCTCGTCTATTCGGCAAGACTACCTCAGAGAGGGAAGTCTTGCAGCCAACGTGCCCTTCAAGTCCCTATTATTATAGATGTTAGTCCTCCTGGGTTTACAGTGTTGGATTCTCAAGTTTTGTAATGGATTGCTCTATGGTCCTTAGGTCCTCATCAATAGCTGTCCTTAGCCCGTCATAATGTTGGTTCCCTTGGACAATAGCGGCTGCCCCCGTTCCCACTCCGGCTGCGACACCTATCCCTAACAATACAGCTAAGGTCAGCGAGACCGGCTCTCTTCTATATCTACGCCTAGGTTCAGATTCAGCTACGAATGAGAGATCATCATGATACATCAACCTGGGCACCAGCTGGACCATGATACAGAAATCACGGGAAGAGTTGAAGGCAGAAGTAGAGACACATGGGGGGTCACTCCAGTGTTACAAGCCCACCATCCCTCGGGAGGAGGGACTAGATACTCATGTTCACCTGAGGAGGTTACAGCTATGGTTTCATTACACAAAGCTTTATGGGAGGGGGGAACTGTACCTAAACATCTTCCTCTTCCAGTTACTTCGGTCAGGGTTAGTTTCCTATGGCTCCCCCAGCTACAGATCTCACGACGGGTTGTCCTGTTAAAACTGCCCAACAATCCTAATCCTTCATAATAAGGCGGCCCAGAAGAGAAGCACAACCAACAAGATTCAGTAGTTTTAGGATTGGTGGTGTTCAGAACTCGGAAAGTCCCTTTAACGAGGTTAAGGAGGCGTTGCCCAGTGCTAGAAAAGGGGGTTACTGAATCAAGAGTGAGGACGGGGACAGCAGGAGTAATGACAGGGTCTACTGGTTGAATTAGGGTTTGCTTCGGGGCTGGAGTTGGAAGGCGTGGTTGATCTTGTAAAACAATATTCAGTCCTACTGGGACGGCCGGAAGGGTCTCGATTTTAAGTCTGATAGTTAAGAGTCCACTTGGGTAAGGGCCGACCCAGGCGAAACGGCCCATATCAAGCTGAAAACCCCAAGTTATTCCAGTCACCCAGGACTTTTCATTTTTGGCCTGTTCTTGGTTAAATTGCACGCACACTTGGGGTACCCTGTTGTCAGGGTCTCTGAAAGTGAATTTAACTAAATCTCGATTCCTGACTGCCCACTTCCGAGGCCCATCATTAGAGGTTACACAACTCCAGCTTTTGCAGTAAACACTTTCTAAGCCCCCACAGGTTTTCCAGTTATTTCTTAGATTGCCAGGGCAGGCCCAGAACCCTTGTGCTCGTCCTTGAGCAGTGTTAACGAGTGCCCGTTTTTGTAGGGTATGGTAATTGTGTTCCCTCCCTTGCATAAGCCCAAAAAGCTCCCTGAGGTCAAAGTACAAATCTGGCCACCACATGTTTAGAGGGGCAGTGTGTGCAGTTTCATTAAGGGTTTTACCAGTCTATCCATCTGTCAGGATCCATGTCTGCCTATAGGGCTGATAGGGGTTGGGGTTCTGAGGGTTGGAAGTGGCAGAAACATCAGAATCGCTAGCAACATGGTTCTTTCTATATAGACAGAGTTTAAGGGGGTTATCAGTCCGAGCTACTCGCCAGTCCAGGTCCGGTGGGGATGCCTTCTTCAGATGTGAAGTGTGTATCCAGGAAGAGACACCATCTACTTTCACGGCTGTGGGAGTAGTCAGGAGGACGATAAAAGGTCCCTTCCACCGCGGCTCGAGGTTTCCCATCCGGTGTCTTCTCACGTAGACAGGGTCTCCCACCTGGAACTGGTGAGGTACTGAGAGGTCCCCTGGCCAATAGGCTTCCTTAATGGAGGCCCACACCTCTTTCTGCACGGCTTCCAAGGCTCATAACCTTTCAAGCAGAAACTTATTAGTTGTACATTCGGGGAATGTATAAAGATGAGCTGATTGGAGCGGGGCAGGGACCCCAAACATTATTTCAAAAGGCGTTAGTCCAAAGCGGCCGGGAGTGTTTCTGACCCTAAACAGGGCGAAGGGAAGGAGGACTAACCAATCACATAAGCCAGTCTCTATGGACAATTTAGTCAACGTCTCTTTTAGAGTTCTGTTCATCCTTTCTACCTGTCCTGAGCTCTGGGGCCTGTATGCACAATGCAATTTCCAATCTGTCCCCAGGATCTTTGCCAATCCCTGACTTACCTGGGCAACAAAGGCAGGTCCATTATCGGAACTGATTACCTTGGGGATTCCAAACCTTGGAAATATTTTTTCAAGTATCCTTTTAGACACTGTCTGAGCTGTCTCAGTTTTGGTGGGGAACGCCTCTGTCCATCCTGAAAATGTGTCTAGGAAAACTAGAAGGTATTTATATCCATACTTAGCAGGCTTAATTTCAGTGAAGTCAATTTCCCAATAGGCTCCTGGGCGATCTCCTCGAAGTCTCTTCCCGGATATTGCTTGATTTTTACTCACGTTCACTAATTGGCAGGGAACACAATTTCTTACAACCTCGTCAGCCAATTTTCCTAATCCAATAACATGATAAGGGGAGTCCCGAACCAAGGTCTTTAGGTTTTTCGCTCCCAGATGTGTCAATTGATGTAATTGCCTTAAGTATTTTTCTGCCTCTCTCTGGGGCAGAACAACTTTCCCTTTTTCAGACTTATATATCTCGTGGGGCGAGGAATTTCTGAACCCTAATTTGTTTATACAAGAAAGATCTTCAGGTGTATACTGGAAGCTTTTAATGTGGGTGGCTTCCGGATACACCTGGAGAGGTAGAATGTTCATTCCCTGAGCCGCTTGCTTTGTGGTTTGGTCCACCCTCCGGTTTCCTCAAGCTATTGGAGAATCATCTTTCTGATGTCCAGGGCAATGTATTATCGCTACTTCCTTAGGCCTATGGATGGCGTCTAACAAATCTAAAATTTCTTGTTTGTTTTTAACATCTCTCCCGGCAGAAGTTAACAGCCCTCTCTGTCTATAAATAGCCCCGTGTATGTGAGCGGTGGCAAAAGCGTATCGGCTGTCAGTGTAGACGTTAAGTCTCTTACCTTCTGCCATCCTTAGAGCCTGAGTCAGGGCGATGAGTTCTGCTCGCTGTGCAGAAGTGCCCATTGGGAGTCCGCTGGCCCACACGATCCGGTCATCACCCACTACTGCAGCTCCAGCCATTCTCTTACCATCCATGATGTAACTGCTCCCGTCTGTATACCAAGTCAGGAGTCCCGGTCCTCCTAAGGGCTGATCTTGTAAGTCCCGGTGGGTCCCTGTCTCCTCGGCCAGGATTTCCTGGCAGGTATGAAGCACTTCCTTCCCCGAATCGGGGAGCAGAGTGGCCGGGTTTAGGATGGCAGGGGGGGCAAACTCCACATGATCACGATTCAGGAGTAAGGTTTGGTAGTGAGTCATTCTGGCATTCGACATTCATCTCTCGGGTGGTTGCCGGATTACACTGTCTAACGCATGTGGAGCAACCACAGTCAGTTTTTGTCCCAGTGTCAGTTTGTCAGAATCTTTAACCAAGAGGGCCACGGCCGCCACTACTCTCAAACAGGTAGGCCATCCGCTACTCACTGGGTCCAATTCTTTTGACAAGTAGGTGACAGGTCTCTTCCAAGGTCCCCATTGTTGGGTCAACACTCCTCGAGCCACTCCGCTTCGTTCATCCACAAAAAGGACGAACGGCTTAGTCACATCTGGCAAGGCCAGAGCGGGTGCCGACAGGAGGGCCTTTTTGATATCATCAAAGGCCTGCTGTTGTTCAGGTCCCCAAACAAACGGGGCCGCCCCTTTGGTTAGGGGATACAGAGGGGCAGCTAAGGTGGCATATCCGGGTATCCATAGTCTACAAAACCCTGCCGTCCCCAAAAACTTGCGAACTTGGCGCGAAGTAGTAGGAACCGGGATCTGCGTCACAGTCTGCTTTCAGGCTTCAGTAAGCCACCTTTTCCCCTCTCTCAGGGAATATCCCAAATAAGTCACTTGTTGTTGGCAGATCTGTGCTTTTTTGGCAGATGCCCTATATCCCAATTTAGCAAGTTCAGTCAAAAGGGCTCCAGTGGCCTCTTGGCAAGCTTCCTGAGTAGGGGCTGCTATCAGTAAGTCATCAACATATTGTAACAAAATTACCTGTGGGTTGGAGGCTCGGTAAAAAGCCAAGTCCTGATGCAAAGCCTCGTCGAAGAGGGTAGGTGAATTCTTGAATCCTTGTGGCAAGTGAGTCCAGGTCAATTGTCCAGTAGTTCCTGTGGAGGGGTCTTTCCATTCAAAAGCAAACAGCGGTTGGCTACTCTGGTGCAGGCGCAAACAAAAGAAGGCATCTTTTAAATCTAAGACTGTATACCAGGTGTTTTCTGGGGCCAGAGAGCTTAACAGGTTATAAGGGTTCGGCACAGTGGGATGAATGTCCTGTATCCTCTTATTAACTTCTCTTAAATCTTGCACTGGTCGATAATCTCCTGTTCCCGCTTTCTTTACAGGCAGCAAGGGAGTATTCCATGGGGATTTACATTTTACTAATATCCCCTGCTCTATGAGCCTCTGGATATGGGGCCTAATTCCATCTCTGGCTTCTTTACTCATTGGATATTGTCTCACAGTCACTGGTAAAGCTGAGGCTTTCAATTCTATGACCACCAGGGGCTGGTTTACGGCAAGCCCCATACCCGCTGTCTCCGCCCAGGCCCCTGGAAACTGGTTGAGCCACCTCCGACTAACTAGGGAGGGTTCCGGTTCCTTAAAAAGGCGGTACTCATCCTCCAATCTTATGGACAGAATACTTAGGCCCAAAGGTTTTTTCTCTCGATCTGTCACTCGTGCATCTTCAGCCTGAAAGGATATTTGGGCCCCAACTTTGGTCAGGATGTCTCTTCCTAACAGGGGTGTGGGGCATTCTGGTATGACAAGGAATGAGTGGTTTACTTGTCCCACTCCTAAGTCCACTGTTCTTTGGGTAGTCCATGCATATTGTTTCTGGCCCGTGGCCCCAAACACCCAAGACTTTTTGCCAGAAAGAGGGCCTCTAGCTTGGGTCAGTACAGAATGTTGAGCACCGGTATCCACCAGAAACTCAACAGGTTGCCCCTCCACCTTCAGGGTTACCCTAGGCTCGGGGAGGGGCTCCGAGCCCCGTCTTCCCTAATCCTCATCCTCCAGCAGAGACAACGCTTTCTTAGGAGGTCCTCGCAGTGGCTTCCTAGGGCATTCTTTCACCCAATGCCCCTTTCCTTTGCAGTATGCACATTGATCTTTATCCAAAGGAGGCTGGTTGCCCAGGGACCCTGCCTTACTAGTTCTACCACTAGAGGGCGGGC
This sequence comes from Manis javanica, assembly GCF_040802235.1. Lineage (NCBI taxonomy): Eukaryota > Metazoa > Chordata > Mammalia > Pholidota > Manidae > Manis > Manis javanica. The sequence goes on from NC_133162.1 coordinate 61,744,656, forward strand.
ATCCCTTATTTTCTACTACTGCGGCCAAGATCTTTGTTAAATTTCTCTCATGCTTCCTGTCCCTCTTTTCCTCTTTACTTTCTCTTTCCTTTTCCTTCCTTAGTTCCTTCTCTTCCTCAGTCTCTCTCTTATGATAAACTTTCTCAGCTTCTTTCACTAAATCCCTCAGTGACAAATCCTGTAAGCCTTCTAGTCTCTGAAGCTTTTTCCTAATATCAGGTGCTGATTGCCCGATAAAGGCAAGAGCCACTGAAGCACTGTGCTCCTCAGAAGTGGGGTCAAAAGGAGTATACTGCCTGAAAGCTTCTATCAAGCGTTCTAAGAACACTGTGGGTGCCTCAGCGGCTCCCTGACTAACCTCTCTTACCTTGGCCAAATTGGTGGGGCGCCTTGCGGCTCCACGAAGACCTGCCACCAGAGCCTGGCGATAGATGTTTAGTCACTCCCTACCTTCTGGAGAATTAAAGTCCCAATTGGGTCTGGTCAGCGGGAACCCCCTCTCTATGTCATGAGGGAGTTGCGATGGTCATCTGTCAGTTCCAGGCACGTTTCTCCGCGCCTCCAGAAGGATCCTTTCTCTTTCTTCCGTGGTGAAGAGTACCTGTAAGAGCTGCTGACAATCATCCCAAGTGGGTTGGTGAGAGAACATCAGGGACTCTATCAGTCCCATTAGTCTCTGCGGTTCCTCTGAAAAAGGAGGGTGGTTAGCTTTCCAATTGTATAAATCAGCAGAGGAGAATGGCCAATATTGCAAAGGTTGGAAGGGCGGCTCCCCCTCTTCCCCAAGGATGGGAACTCCATAAGACTGGAGAGGAAAAATAACCGGTGGGTCCAGGGTGGCCCCTCGGCGGCACCGAGTTCCCTGGGCAGGTCCCGGAGCCGGCCCTACTGCCTCGGCATCAGGGACTGAGGGGGCCGGGGGTGCCGGTGCTGGCAGTGCCAGGGCCGGGGGTGCCAGTGCCAGCAGTGCCGGGGCCGGGGATGCTCTAGGGGCAGGAGAAAAAGGAGGGGGATCATCAACCATAAGCAAATCTTGAGTGTCAGGGTAAACTTTAATAGTTTCTTTTCCCTTGCTCTGGGGTTGGGTCTGGGCAGCTAAAACTTGAGGGCCCGTTTTCTTCTGCACCCAGGGCTTCACCCAGGGTGGTGGATTTTCCACCAACTCTTGCCAGACCACAATATAGGGTTGCTGATCCGGGTGTCCTTGAGGCGAATCCTGGAAGACAATGGCTTTTACTGCTAATAAAATGCGGAGATCAAAAGTCCCCTCCGAGGGCCACCCAACATTGAAGGTGGGCCATTCGGAGGTACAGAAAGTCTGCCATGGTCCCTTTTTTACTTCTACTGACAAGTTATGCGCTCTCGCTCTGACTTCCGTCCAATAATCTAATGTCAGGCTAAGGGGGGTCGTCACTGTCTGTCCCATTGTCAGTAAAACAATAATCAGGCACATAAAAGACACAGAGAACAAAGACACACACACATTAGACACACAGCGGCCGCTTTTTGTTTTTCTCAGATTTTCAAACAGAAACCGAAAGGAATCAGAGGGTTGATATTCCCGGCGCCCAAAAATCAACCCTATCTCATCAGGTTCACTTTGCCGGAAAAACAGATGAGAGGCCACCAGGCGTCCCTGGCCCTCCACTCTCCCCAAGGCGTCCCCCAGGGTTGCAGCCTGCGGTGCTCCAAGTACGTCTACTGACCGCAGTCTCAACCCCTTTACGGGATCGGGATGACTGCCAGACAGAGGGTACCCTTTCAGAATTCCGACCCCTTTACGGGATCGGGACGACTGCCAGACAGAGGGTACCCTTTCAGAATTCCGACCAGTCTCACTGAAAAACAGAAAACAGAACACAGACAACTTAAGGCACCACTAACCTTACCTCTTCCTCCAAGAACGGCTTCGGGAGTAAAGTGGGGTGAGCGCACGATCCCGGACGAGCCCCCAAAATGTTGGATTCTCCCAGAGGAGGACGCCGCCCCAAATCACTCACGAAAGACGTCTCTTGATGCAACAAGCAAGAGGAATTTATTCAGGAACCAGCTAGCTGGGGTCCAAGTTAGCCCGACGCAGTGGGTCTCAACGAGGACCCCGAACAGTCAAAGCCAGAGGTTTTTATAGCATAGCATTTTCAAAAAGACAGTATTTTCTTACACAGTGTTTCAGCAAGATAAGCTTGGTATGCATGACTATCCAACCAAGGTTAGCAGTCTGAAGGCCGCAGCTGCCTACCACCTGGTGTTCATGATTAACTGATTTGAGGTTAGCTAACTGAAGGTCACTACATTTAACACTGGCTGACTAACTTGTTTTTCAAGATTCTAATAATTTTCCTTCTCCTAGGCTAGAGGGTGGTGTTTAACCCTTTAAGATGGCTGTACTTATGCACTTATGCTAACTTTTGATTTTTCAGATCCTACAACAGCTGCTGTCTCACTTGTCCTTGCATCATTTAAATTGCTTGGAAAGCTATATCGCTAATGCAGCCACTCGCCCAGGGTTGATTAATACAGATCAGAAATGGCAGGGTCTTTTTGTTTTTCAGCCAAGAAATGCAACTGCCACTCCAGTTGCCATATTCCTATTCTATCAAATCAAGTCAAAGAAGTATCTATTGCCTTCAACACTGTTTTGTCTTCTATATTTGAGCTTCGGCTGCATCACCTAAATCCAAGTCTTTCCATTCCCATGACAGGCTTTTCTTCTCAGCCTGATTAGTCTCCAGGCTGGTACATGTGAGGACCCTGAGTAAGATAAGAAGAAACCTGTGCCCTAGACAAGGGGAAACATGCAGTGTCTCTTAGCTATGTTCAATCAATATTCTCTCTATAATATCATATCATACATTACTAATTCAATTAAAGTATTGGAACTTAATCCACAGTATAGAGCAAAATAAACTCAGAAAGCCAAATAAATAAACAAGTAAACACCAAGAAAAAGAACTTAAGAACGTCAGTATTAGCCTTATAATTTATGTTTTTTATTTCTGTATTCAAATAACTAAGTAAACCTTTATTTATCAAGTATTTATCACTTGAATTTATAGTTACATTATTTTCTCATAGGTTTCCTCACTTAGTAAATAGAAATGATACTACCTATTTCATTTTATTGTAATAACTTAATGAAATAACGTACCAAAGTTTCTCAAACTTCAATCTGAATGAGAATCAGCTGGTACATGTGTTAAAATGCAGAAACTGGTATCCAGCTTAAAAATTCTCATGCAGAATATCTGGGATACCTATAAAATAAATTTTTATTAAGAACCACAATAATTTCGATGTAAGTAGCCAGTGAGTAATTTGAGAGTCATTGATAAATGCAAATTCATTAACACAATGACTGTTGCATATTAAGGATTTTACAGATGCTAACAATTAGTGTTATTTTTAATAAATAATATGGAGTTAGAAATATTATATGATCTGGTTAATACCTACAAGTCCTCCACCACTAGACACCAGGTAAAGCTTTGCCAACAGTAGCTGAAAAGTGACCCCTGCCTGGTTTCTGTCCTGCCCCAGGCCTGTTGTGAGTTATTATCCCCTTGCTAAGTATCTGATCATGTTCTCAAATTACAAGTCTCACAATCTTCTCATGTAAATGCTGATGAGCTCAATACAGAAATATCATTCTATTTGTAGTTGTTCAAAATTACATCCTTAAGTATTCTATCAGATTTGGACAACACAGAGTTCAGCAGTAGCTATGTGCACATCTCTGCCATTTGTGTTTCTAAATGTTCGGAATGATCTGAGTGGTTTTGGAAGTGAATCAAGCCCTCCTCTCCTGATTGTCTTCTTTTGAGTTTTCAGATACTTGAGAATGGCCTCTCTTCTTTACCTCATCATTCCATTTTGTTCTTTTACTGAAACTCCATTGATTAAGAATGTCCTTTTACTGGGAGTAAAATAAATCTAGTCTGTTAACCTAGGTAGTTGGCTTATATCTGCTCAGTTTTCACTAAACATACTTTCATCCTATTAAAATAGCTAGAAAAGTACAATATTTGGTAGGAATAAATCAACTGTTTGTTAGAAAAAAATGTATGTTATGGATTTTATTTCCTATGAATTGGAATACTAATTAGTAAATCATAGAACTTTATTTGATATCAAACAACTCTAAAGAGCCACTAAGAAGCATAAGTAGAATCAGCTACTGCCAAAATTATATGATTTATGAGAATCATTCTGCATGTGATACTAAAAGAGCATGTGTACATGATCATTTCTTGGATTGTAGGCATGATGATTTCATGAATCCCTTATTAAAATGAAAGAAAAAACCACCATAACAAGGAAGTTCTCTTGAATAACTTATTTCTGAATATTTGTCTTAAGGCAATTAGTTATTAATTAGAAAGAGTGCAGAAAGATGTATGTCCCAGCCATTGGCTAGATATCCTAGAATGGCAGAGACTTGAGTTATAATGTGGCCACACATGCCTGAAAGGGAAGAATAATGAACCAGAAGCAGGGAAATGGATGCTGAAAGAAGGGTTGGCTAGGATGGGAAGAAGGCTTCAATTACTTTACAGTTGTGCTCAGTTTTGTCTGTGATGCTAAATACTGTTAAGTGACAGATTAGCCTCAAGTCTATGCCCAGGGGCTGGTAAATAGTATTACCACTGCTCTCTGTCCCCAGCTATTGGGTAGAAAATGTTAGAAGAACTACAAATGAGAACAATGATAGTCTGAAACTAATTATTAGTAGGAGGAAAAATTGAATTATTTGCTAATATTAAATTTTAAAATGTCATTTATCTTTACTTTTTTAACTTTTAATTGGGCTAATGAACAGAATATTTTAGGAATCAGAAATCTAAACCAAATTGGAAAACTTAAAGAACTAGTTATATTGTGTCTGGTGAGTCCTTTATTATGATAGCAGTAAATGGCCTTCAAAAAAAATTACTATTTATTCAACATTCCATCTATTTTTATAGAAAATTAATGAATAGTTAGATACATAAAACACATATTCATGCAAGTTGTAGGATTTGATTGTTATGGATTTAAAGAACAAGAAGAAAAATGGAATTGGAGAAGACCAAGAATTGACCCAGGGGCAATTTCAGGGCTAGAGGAACTAATGGGGTAATAGAAACTGGCCCTCCCAAAAGTTCTAACCTGAATTTCAAAAGCATTGAAAAAATTGAGTATTTTTTCAACTAATCTGATATGAAATAAATACATTTGTATATATTAAAATAATAGGCTCTGGTAACTCAGTACACTGCACTATACCAATATTTGTAATCAGAAAAGTGGCCCTGTCCTTCTCCCAGGAATGTAAATCCAGTTTGCAGCACATCCTTAGGCAATAGGAACAGGAGTGGCCAGCATATGGCCTGTATGAGATTGGATGTTACAGATGTTACAAGGGAATTTTTGTTTTGACTTATTTTAGCTTGTGCCTTTCAAACCCTACAAAATATAGTTAAATTTAATGATAAATGAATCAAAGTCTAAAGTCACCCTCAACCAAATATAATCAACTGGGGTGTTCAGCCGTTGCCTAGAGCCCTTATTGAGTATCAGCAAGTCAGTTCTTCCTTCAATGTGAAGAAAGAGCTCAGTATAGGTAAAATTCATTGAATCTTTAATTCCCCCATAGGAAAAAAAAAAAAAGATGGTTTGTATATTTCAGAGGAGAGCCAGAAGGTAAAGTTATTCTCGCCAGTGCAACAATAATGTTGTACCTGGACCCCAGCCATTGAATTTAATATAGACTTCAGTGTTTGCATGAGCTTCAACAAATGTTTCACTCTATTAGATTTTACTTTTTCACATTTTTAAGTATATCTTTTATTCAATTTTCTTTTCATGTTGTATTCATAAGGAGGGATGGGGGACAATCTGTCAGCATGTCTAATAAAAGATGATGCCTAGACCAAATTATTTTTAGTTTCCACAGCTCATCCAATCAAGGTAAGCCATGATTATATTAGCAGCTGCTGGAAGGATAGGGTAAAGTCCTTAAATGTTGCTTTTTAGAGGAGGAGTTTCTTTTTTATTAGTCCTTTAAGAAAACTTATCACAGGGGAAAGTTAGAATTAAGAAAAGTCACCAATTTGTGTGTCAAGGTGAAGAGTCCAAACAGAAGCAAGACTAGAAAACACTTTGGATAGGAGAGACAGGCTGCAATATAAGAATGCCTTTAAGGGACTGTGGAAGGTACAATATGACAAAATGAAAGCAGCTTGGGAGACATTTTCATGAATGTTGAAACTAATGTTTTATATAGAGGCCAAAACACTTCCTTCCATTGGCTGTGAACTCTTTAAAGGGGTGAAAAGGGTCAGCCAGGCAGCAGCTCAGGGCCTCTCAACATGCCAAGATGAGTAAATCCAGTGGCCTCCCTGACTTGGACTATCTCACAGGGAAAGTTGCCTGCCCTACAGCAGACTTTTAGTTTAAACTTAACTTTCCGAGAGAAAACGGCTGGCTGCCCTAAGCATACCACAGAAATACTTTTGAAGAGAGTGACTCCCTTATTAAAATTCAACCTGAACATGTCTTTTTTTTGGAAAACCATTTTTCCCCAGTAATTTATAATTTGTTAGCAATTGAATGAGAGTTATATGACTCAGCCAAATAATTCTTGAGTTTTTAATAATTACTTTTCTATTCTAACTGTTCTCTTGGAGATTATATATTTAAAAAATAGTCATGTACAGGAATTATATTATACTAAAGTACTATAAAATGTCACCTATTCTTGGTCACAAATATTCACTCTTCATTTTGTTTTGGTTTTATAACTTTTATTAACTACAGTGCTGGAATTACCTGATGTTCAAGATATTTAATAAGGCAATGTTCTAGGAACAATTAAATTTTGGTCATTCTATGCTACTGATGAAAATAGTGATCCAAAAATACGTTATCACAATTTAGTGTTTACTTTCTACCTTAGTGATTATGAGCACCTTTAATTCATAAAGTTGGCAGATAGTTCTGGAGATAGATAACTGTGGACGATCTAGGAAGTAGTCACCTACTCAGAGCAGGCCCCAGGATATTAACTACAAATATTCTTTCTCTCTCCTGACTCTTCAAGGAACAAATACTTTTTATTACTCTGTTCATTCACTTTCAAACAACCTATCTGCTGATGACTATGAGCCACACCTGGTTTTCAATGTAGGGATGAAGTACGAAATATGTGATTCATTCAATAAACATTTATTCATTTATTAGACTATATAATGTCCAAAATACACATACACACAAAGAGGCCCAAGAGATAATAGCTTCTGATTAAATACCTATTGATTCAGTGAATAACTGCCAAATGAACTGCACAACACTGGCTTAAGTTTTCCAAAACTTGTAATGTACCTCATAAATACGAGCTCTTTTTGAAAGGTGTGGCCTAAATCCTTGACAGTAAACTTAGACAGGGAGAGTTACACCTTATTGAATTGTGTATGATTCCTTTAGGGATCACTTACTATATATAAAGGTAAGAGGGAAAAAAGTATCAATCCCATTGCAGCAGAGAGCCTGAACGATTTAGCAATTAATCTGGTGAATCCAGGCAAGGAAACTATAATACAGCCTATTTTATTTATTTGGGGGGGCAAGTACAAATTTATTTTGTAAAGGCTGGGATGGACAGAATTCCATATACCAGTTTTATTTTAAAGATTCCTTGGAATTAACTAATCTGCAGATCAACATAATAATTTAACCAGAGCTAGTCTTTTTTTTCCTTCCAGCACTGATCCAATTAACCTTTCTTCAATTGAGCAGCAAACGAAGTTGTTAAAAGATGTTCAGTAGCTATGCTAGAGTTAGAAATTGATTGTAACTCAATGTGGTGAAATATTTATAGAATGAGAGGGAAATATGAACAGAGATGAACTGAAAAAAATTGGAGTTAGGACAACACCTCATACTCCATGGAAATATTCATTGAGAATAGGGGTGCATGTAATTGATAAACTATTTTTTTTCTTTGATTTTCATTTTCTTTCCCTTTTTTTCCCTCTTTTTGGTTGAGGGTATTTAATTTGTATTTTTATGATAAAGTTAAATATGATTTTGAGGTAACTGCACTCTATAAAACAGGAGAACTGAATAAGGACCCTGGCTTGTGTTATCCACTTACCTGTTTTAAAATGTATATCCTATTGCTTCCAAGGACAAGGAGCCTCTACAATCATATTTAGTTACAATCCTTTGATGAACCAATGAACGTCTTAGCTTAGCATGAGGCAGTTTCAGAGTTTGGATAAAAAGTAAAATCATTTCAGATACACTCAGAACAAAGAAAAATGGAAGAAGAAGTCCTTATTCAGTTCTCCTGTTTTATAGAGTGCAGTTACCTCAAAATCATATTTAACTTTATCATAAAAATACAAATTAAATACCCTCAACCAAAAAGAGGGAAAAAAAGGGAAAGAAAATGAAAATCAAAGAAAAAAAATAGTTTACAAAATGAAAGGGAGAGGGTTGAAAGTTGATGGGAGATTTTTTCCCCCAAAATAAAAAATGTGATATATTTTGGAGGCACGTTTATCCAAAATGAATAAATGAAAAAATACATGTGTGGATACATCAAACTACAGAATCCACAGGGGATAAAGTCATTGGACAATTAGCAAATAAATAAGAGACAATATCTTATAAATAATCAGACTGAAAATATATTATTTATAAAGAATAAAAAGCAGAAAGATTGACAGCTGGAAGCCCAATAGTATCAATGTTTAAAAATCAATGTGTAAGTAAAGAAAATATTAAAAATTCATGGGGCTGATAAACACCAAATTTAGAACAATGCAGAGGGCTAGAGAATAATGCGGGATAAAGGAATCTTGACCTATGCAATGTTATTTCTTGTGTTATTGATGACCAGAATTTCATTTTATTATTGTACATGTCTCCTTCTGTCTAAATTATATTATGTATGAAAACAAATCTTACAGGAAATCAGAGAAAATATAAATATTTTCTAGTACAGGAGACAGTCTTGAAATTCTCCTTTGTAAAAGTGTGATTTGACTGGGAATGTTTGGCTCCCTCAAGAGAAAGCAGACACTTGGTCTTGTTCACTGTACCCTTTATATGAGATAATGCAACATCTGAAATGACATATTGCTCAGCCAAATGGGGCATTTATTTCACAAGCAGATGGATTCATTATTGTAAATATATTTGACAATACTTTTTGTATTTTTTTTTCATGATATGCCACCACGCAAATAGAAACTACTGCTATATAACATGTAAGACATACTAAATCTGGCTTCAGAGTCTCAGTAAATTTTTAATTTATCTCTCATAATTTATAAGGGACCTGCAACCCAAATCTAGATTGCATATGTATTAATTCTCTTATATCAACAAAGGCATAAATGAAGCTGTGATACCCCCCAGATGTGATTTAAACTAAGAAAGTAAAGTGGATAGACAAATATTGCTGCTAATTATGGTTTTAAGTAATATATTTTCAAGTGGTGTCAAGTTTCCATGAGCCAACCTATAATTCTGCGCAATAATTTCATTTAATCCTATTTTTATCCACTTACCTGTTTTAAAATGTATATCCTATTGCTTCCAAGGACAAGGAGCCTCTACAATCATATTTAGTTACAATCCTTTGATGAACCAATGAACGTCTTAGCTTAGCATGAGGCAGTTTCAGAGTTTGGATAAAAAGTAAAATCATTTCAGATACACTCAGAACAAAGAAAAATGGAAGAAGAAGTATGAAGTAAGTTGCATGTGGAGTCAGAGCATAAGGTCAAAACACGTTCAAAAACAGAGGGGAAAAAAACTATTATGAACATCAAAGTCCACTATCAAACATAGATATTACTTGATTGCTAAAGAGGCCACATATGGGGTATCTGAATAGGCTCTAGGAGGGGAAAAAAGGATAATTTATAAATATCTGAGTGCAATATCAATTACAGAACTGAATAGCAAAGATGAATTCATTAATTCAATACTATTCAGAGTAATTCTTGAAGTACTATTTCCTGTTCTGAAAGTGATTTCTAGGATCAACTCATATTTAAAAATTATTGTACATATAAAGTAGTAGTACTCTGTTCTAATTAGTTACTTAAGACAGTGTTGGAGAAGTAGTTCAATTTTGACTTCATTTTTTTTTCATGGGAAAAAAATAATTTTTATTACTTTCATTAATATATCATTTATATATTATTAACTATATCCATTTAAAATGTATAATCAATGGGTTTTGACAAATACAAGTATTCATGAAACTACCACCACTATCAAGATATAGAACATTTCCATAATTCCTCCAAATTACCTTGTGTCCTTTGAACATGCATCCCTCCCACCTGGCCAGCCACATACTGATCTGTTTTTGCCACTATAGACTGGTTTGCATTCCACAGCATCTTATATAGATGTAGTCATACAGTACCTCTTTTGTGTTTGGCTTCTTTCATTTAGTATAATCACTGTGAGATTGATCCATATTGGTGTGTGTATGAGTAATTCATTCATTTTTATTGCTAAGTAATCTTTGATTATATGGTTATGCCACTATTTGTTTATTCATCTGTTAATGGACATACTGATTCTTTCTAAATTTGGGGCTATTTAAAATAAACTTCCATGACAATTGTGCACAATAGGTTGTATGGACATGTATTTTCATTTCTTTTGGGTAAATACCTAGGAGTAGAATGGCTGGTGGTATGGCAGGTATATGTTTCACTTTTTTTTTTTTTTTGAGAGGGCATCTCTCATATTTATTGATCAAATGGTTGTTAACAAAAATAAAATTCTGTATAGGTGAGTCAATGCTCAATGCACAATCATTAATCCATCTCAAGTCTAATTCTCGTCAGTCTCCAATCTTCTGAAGCATAACAAACAAGTTCTTACATGATGAATGAATTCTTACATAGTGAATAAGTTCTTACATGGTGAACAGTGCAAGGGCAGTCATCACAGAAACTTTCAGTTTTGATCAGGCATTATGAACTATAAACAATCAGGTCAAATATGAATATTCGTTTGATTTTTATACTTGATTTATATGTGGATCCCACATTTCTCCCTTCATTATTATTATTTTTTTTTTTAATAAAATGCTGAAGTGGTAGGTAGATGCAAGATAAAGGTAGAAAACAGTTTAGTGTTGTAAGAGAGCAATTGTAGGTGATCAGGTGTGTGCCTGTAGACTACGTGTTAATCCGAGCTAGACAAGGGCAATAAAACATCCACGGATGCAGAAGATTTCTCTCAAAACGGGTGGGGTGAGGTTCTAAGCCTCACACATGCTGGTGCTTCTGTGTTGGGTGCATATATATTTAGAATGGTTATATCCTCTTGTTGGGCTGAGCCCTTTATCATTATGTAGTGTCCTTCTTTATCTCTTGTTACTTTCTTGGTTTTGAAGTCTATTTTGTCTGATATTAGTACTGCAACCCCTGATGTCTTCTCGCTGTTGTTTGCCTGAAATATGTTTTTCCATCCCTTGACTTTTAGTCTGCACATGTCTTTGGGTTTGAGGTGAGTTTCTTGTTAACATCAAATAGATGGGTCTTGCTTTTTTATCCATTCTATTACTCTGTGTCTTTTGATTGGTGCATTAAGTCCATTTACATTTAGGGTGACTATTGAGAGATATGCACTTATTGACATTGCAGGCTTTAGATTCGTGGTTACCAAAGGCTCAAGGTTAGCCTCTTTAGTATTTTACTGCCTAACTTAGCTCACTTATTAAGCTGTTATATACACTGTCTGGAGATTCTTTTCTTCTCTCCCTTCTTATTCCTCCTCCTCCATTCTTCATATGTTGGGTGTTTTGTTCTGTGCTCTTTTTAGGAGTGCTCCCATTTAGAGCAGTCCCTGTGAGATGTCCTGTAGAGGTGGTTTGTGGGAAGCAAATTCCCTCAGCTTTAGCTTGTCTGGGTATTGTTTAATCCCACAATCATATTTAAATGATAGTCGTGCTGGATACAGTATCCTTGGTTCAAGGCCCTTCTGTTTCATTGCATTAAATATATCATGCCATTCTCTTATGGCCTGTAGGGTTTCTGTCGAGAAGTCTGCTGGTTGCCTGATGGGTTTTCCTTTATAGGTGACCTTTTTCTCTCTAGCTGCCTTTAAAACTCTTTCCTTGTCCTTGATCTTTGCCATTTTAATGATTATGTGTCTTGGTGTTGTCCTCCTTGTATCCTTTCTGTTGGGGGTTCTGTGTATTTCCGTGGTCTGTTTGATTATTTCCTTCCTCAGTTTGGGGAAGTTTTCAGCAATTATTTCTTCAAAGAGACTTTCTATCCCTTTTCCTCTCTCTTCTTCTTCTGGTACCCCTATAATATGGATATTATTCCTTTTGGATTGGTCACATAGTTCTCTTAGTATTGTTTCGTTCCTGGAGATCCTTTTATCTCTCTCTATGTCAGCTTCTATACGTTCCTGTTCTCTGGTTTCTATTCCTTCAATGGCCTCTTGCATCTTATCCATTCTGCTTCCAGGGTTTGTTTCACTTCTGTGATCTCCTTCCTGACATCTGTGATCTCCCTCCGGACTTCATCCCATTGCTCTTGCATTTTTCTCTGCATCTCATCCCATTGCTCTTGCATTTTTCTCTGCATCTTCGTCAGCATGTTCATGATTTTTATTTTGAATTCTTTTTCAGGAAGACTGGTTAGGTCTCTCTCCTTCTCAGGTGTTGTCTCTGTGATCTTTGTCTGCCTGTAGTTTTGCCTTTTCATGGTGACAGAGACAGTTTGCAGAGCTGGTACAAGTGACAGCTGGAAGAGGTTTCCTTCTTGTTGGTTTGTGGCCTTCCTCTTCCCCTTCGCGAAGCGCTGGGTTCTCGCAGGTATGGATGTGGTCTGAATGTTGTCTGTGTCCTCTGGTCTCTATTTTATGAAGAGTTGTCTTTGTTATATTTTCATAGATAAATGTGGTTTTGGGAGGAGATTTGTGCTGCTCTACTCATGCCGCCATCTTGGCTCCGCCTCTGACTTTATTTTTAATGAACATATGGTCAAGTGTTTTAAAATTATTTTGGATATGAAATTATTTTAAACTGGAGATTTTCATAGAGGAATACTCTGAATCCATGACTGGGATATTAGCTTGTGAAACACAGGGCCACTATTGGTCTTTATACTACCTTCTAGAAATTAGTGAAGGGTGTGAAGTGCTATTGCCAGAAGCACCCCAATGAGAGATGTGACCTAGTCAGTGTGTGAGCTGGATTTCAAACCCCACATCCACTCCCAGCTGGGTACCCTGGCTCCATGAACAATCTGGCTATCAGAATTCAACAGCCTAGATGATAAGTCCCCAGAGTTTGAATCTACAGTTAGATTTACTTTTTATAGTAAGAAATAAATTGTAAAGAGCCAGATGTGATATAATATCGAACACTATTTAACCTACATGATAACTGATGACATAGTTTTGTTTATCCTTATGTGTAAATGAGCTAAAGCTTAAAGAGTGTATGTAACTTCTCTGAGGATATTAGTAATATCAGGGTTTTACTAAGGCCTAGCAACTTCAAATCCAGAGGTCTTTATATTAAAGCTCTACCATCTGAAGGAAGAAATGGAAAAGAAAATAATCTTCCTTATTTCACACCTGTAAGTAGCTCCAAGAATCAGTCATGTCCTTATCTTCTGTTATCACTATACACTGAATGGATGCAGGCTGATCTTAATTTTGTACATATACATAGCACTGGGATTTTTCTGTATCGATTTTGGGAGAAATGTACCAACTTATCAACTTGTTTGACTTTTCAAAGGATCAATAATTCTCCAGAGGTAATCCATATAACTTTTGAACTCTGAATTTTGAAAAAAACAAATAGAAATCTGTTTAATATTTCAGGTAGGAAAATGTGATGTCTGCTTAAAGAAATACATAATGTCACTAGTATTATGGCCAGATAAGGAAAGAGATAAATGCTTAATCAAATATTATGATACTATTGCAAATATTTAGTTATGATTGATAGTATAAACACAGTAGTTCAAGAGATTAATTGAATTTTCTAAGCAGGTGCTGAATTTCATGCTGAATTCAATAGTTTATATCTAGCTTATTACTAATGGTTACTATCATCTATGGCTTTACTTGACTACCTATTGTAGCTATAATGAATGAACCCACATCTTAGTGGCTGACAGATGCTGGGGGTCAGGGATTCAGAGGGGGCCCAATGACAATGGCTTCTTTGCACCATCATGTTTGGATGTTGGCTGAAAAGACTCAGCTGCTCAAGTTGGTTCATTAGCTGGGAAGTAGTATGATCTGGAGGCTTCCTACTCACATTTGGTGGTTAATGGTGGCTGTCTTCTGTAATCAAGGGCCCATACATGTGATCTTTCCACCTGGCCTGGGCTTTCTCATAGAGTGAAGTCCACAGTTAGTCAGACTTCTTAAAACTGTAGCACAGGGCTCAAGAAGCTTGTGTCCCAGCAAGTAAGGCTAATTATTTTTCCATAACAAATCAGACACACATCTAAGTCAACACACACGTACACACAAACACACCGTAATACTTAATAATTTAAATCATAGGATTTCAAAGCTATTTTTCTCTTGAAAGCAGTAGTCATACAAGAGAAATACTTTGAGGAAAATTCTCTCTTTCTCTAGCTATCTCAAGTCTTCCCACCTCCAACAATTGGCTGAATACCCCTTATCATCCTACCATTGTGGAGCATAAGAGAGACCAGAATAAGTATAACAATATATTCCAGTAACATCATGATTTTCTTACAAACCTTTGTAAGTAAAACTCAAAAAAGTCCCTTTTATTCTTGAGACGTGGCAAATAGAGTGCAGAGGGCATTAGCACATGGTTATGGTGACCATGGTGTGTAGCTAGGATGAGGGTCGATAGGATGAGGGTCGAACTGTGAGTCTTTGAGGTTAATCAAAGGCTGTTTCACAAAGTTAATTGGATTGTGGGTTGATATAGGGCTAACTCTTGTCTCATTTCTTCTACACAAGTTGCTCTGCCTACCTTGATATGCCACCTTTCCATATGAAAGCAATATGAAGTTCTGTATAACTTAAAATAACAATTAAGATAAAAGTTATCATTGATTTGAGCATCTACATTGTACTAGGGCTTAATAGAGAATAGTGATAAGAGAGTATAATAGGGAGACACACTTTCTTGGGGTGGGGTAGGAAACAACACGTTATATAACCTCAGTCAAATAATTTAAACTTTTAGGGCTTCAGTTTCCTCATCTGTAAAATGGAAAAGAAAAAATAGTTTTTGTCTCACGATCTTATTAAAATTATGAGATGGTGCAATGCATATAAATTGCAAGGAACAGTGCCAGTCAGTGTCCAGAAAATGAGCTGTTAACATTTTATGAATAATGAAACTAAGGTACAATGAGTTTAAGGCATGAAGTTTAAAATGGTGGAGCTAAGATTCACTTTGGTTGTCTTCACAGTAAAATTATGCTCTTTCTTCTACCTCTCCTTTCAATGATTTTACTTATTGTAATTTTCAGAAAATGAACAGAGTTCTGAGCCAGACTGCTGGGGCTTAAATCTCAGCCTGATATCAGCCAGCTATGCCACCTTGAGAAAGCTAACCTCTTTCTACCTCAGGTGATTCATCTCTAAACTGTGGATTATAATAGCTCCTAGACTGCTTGTGATAATCAGTTAAATAATGTACTTGATGTGCTAAAAAAAAGTTCCTGGTGAATAGCATAGTAAGTGCTATGCAACATAGACCATCCTCATTGTCATTATTATTTACTACTTGTTTTTAGGTATTGTTTTTAGATCTAACCTAAATAATGGTTTATTTTCCTTAACAGCAGAGATAATATCTCACATAATTTATAAATTCATCATGACTCCTACCAGTACATATTTACTAAGAATTTATGAAGCAATAATTTTCTGATACTAAATCAGCTCCAGGAGCACTGATTTTTATTTCTTGACAAAATTACAGTATGGCTTTTAATGTCATTTGATAGAGCTAAACCGCTAGTACTTTGAGTCTTTAAATGATGACAATTTCTTGAATCTCAGCATCAAATGATCAAACATTATTTAAAATCCTTATCATCTTATAATAATCCACATACTTTGGTCCCTAGAAAGCCCATAATGCAATTTTCAAACAGGAACTAATTAACTCGATGGGGGGAATCCTTTCACAATGTATATGTATATCAACTCATTACACTGTACATTCTAAATATCTATTTTATTTGTTAATTATACTTCAATAAAGCTGAAAACATAAGTAATATACTCTACAAAAGTTCCTGCTTTTAACTGTGGGAAGTGCTTAGAGTGAGAATATGGCTCAGTGAAAATTTAGAGAAATATTAACTAATTTTGAAATACATATTTCTTTTCCTAGTTATACACATAACAATCAGGAAAGAATCATTTTTCAAGAATGCAATTAGAGTTATTTTAGCCACAAGAAGAGCCTCTCTAGGAGCTTTTAGTAGTGAAGCTAGTGATTAGCAAAAACTAAAAGTGAATCTCATAACAGAAACTAGTTAGGACATCAGGACAAGCACATAATCTTTGCTTCTGGGGGAAATTTTTTACAGGTGTAATCAGAGCTTCTAAGAAGTTTGACAGGAAGCTTAGATTGGGGATTTGGGCAAATTCAAATAGTAGGACTCCAGAGGAAATACAGAAAAACATGGAAAGACATGCTTTAAGGTGTAAAATCAGCTACTGCTTCAGTGGTATGGCTGTTCCTTTTATTTCAGAGGGAGAGGCATAATGAGCTCATTTCATTTCAGGTTTATTTTATATTCACCAGGAAAAATAAAAGAAAGACTAGGAGCTCAGAGGCTCTGAGTATGGTCTAGTTAATCCCCATTTAAAATCAGTGAATAAGCCTTTAGCATGGAATGTAACTACCACATTCAAGAAACACATGGCTCTCCATTTTACTTGGGGGGAGAAAAACACATGCCCACGAAATGATAACTTGTTAAAAATTAGACAACTTAGGCAGCAAGATGAGAGAGATTATGTCTAAATTTCTTTATAACTTTCAAAAGCATTCAGGCTGTTTTACACACTGTGAGACTATCTACATAAAGATACAACACCTAAATGATGTAGGAATATAGTCATTGGCAAAGGCATCCCATAGAGTAGTAAACAGAATAAGGGAGACTCTTTGGGAGCATCTTTGTTCTAAAGGCTTATATTACCTAGTTTTGTCCGAGAGCAGTTTTCCGTTACTTTGCAGTATTAATTTTATCTTTGTAATCTCTTCTTTTATAAATATCTGAGAAAATTTCCTACTTCTCACATTCTCGTTATTGGATAAAATATTTGTTTCCTTTTACACATTGTTTACTGGCTGATGAAATAACTATGACTTCATCTTTCTGAAATGTGGCATATGTAGTTATTTGTGTATTTTGTCTAGATGCCCTGAGACCAGCCATTCCTGGGAGTACATCCCAACATGAGTCTAATTCATACTTTCCAAATAAACTATAAATTTTTTGAATTCAAATCATTTATTTCTTTTCTCTGGGTGCTGAAGAAAACATTGTCACACAGTTTCAGTTTCTGCATTACATATTCCCTAAATTCTTCCCCCCCAAATCTAGTATATGAAAAACAACTAATCATTTCCTTTCATCTCTCTGTTTTCATAGAGCAGAGACCAGGAGGGACAAAGTCTAGCCCAGTTGTTTTCTCCCTGTAGAGTAAGGCCAGTGATATTGTACTAGTCTTGATATGTGACAACATACATTGGATATTGTTAACCACGGAAGTTTACCTGGACCTTCCTCTCTAGTTTCCATCATGTAAGCATGGTGACTGCTCACGTGACTGATCTTGGTCTCAAGCGCCTCAGGAAGCTAAGTTTGTATTGTGTGACCTGACACTCCCTATCCCCACCAAAACACATTAAACAAAGCATAAAAATAAATAAAGTGGAGAGAGCCAAGATGGCGGCATGAGTAGAGCAGTGGAAATCTCCTCCCAAAACCACATACATCTATGAAAATATAACGAAGACAACTCTTCCAAGAATAAAGACCAGAGGACACAGGAAAACATCCTGACCACATCCACACCTGCAAGAGCCCAGCACCTCATGAAGGGGGTAAGATACAAGCCTCGGCCCAGCAGGACGCGAGCACCCCTCCCCTCAGCTCCTGGTGGGAGGAGAGGAGTCAGAGCGGGGTTGGAGAGGGAGGCCAGGACTGCTGAACACACAGCCCCAGCCATCTGCACCAGAGAGCGGACACAGTGCATGTGTGAGGTGCTGGAAACTAGGCAAACAGGGCAGCTAGAACAGTGAGTGGGTACCGGAGGCTGGTGCTGGAGGACAAAAGAAAAGTCGAGCGGCCATTATTTTTTTTTCTGTTTATTCCTTCTTTTTTGTTGTTGTTGTTTTGGTTTTGGTGAGTGCTTTCTGGAAGTGTTAAAGGGACAGAGACCCCAGTACTAGGGAAACAGGGTAGCAAGACCGGTGAGTGGGTGCCTGAGGCTGGTGCCAGAGAATACAGAACAACGAGCGGCCAATTTTTTTTTTCTGTGGTTGTTTTGTTTTGGCTGGTGCTTTTTGGAAGTCTTAAAGAGGCAGGGTGGGACACCTAGTCCAGAGGTAGGGAATATGGGGATCTCTGGGCACTCTAACTCTCTGGGCAGCAGGGAGCACAGAGGCCCCTCACAGAGATAAATAGCCTCCCGGCTGCTCCCCCTCCAAAGGGACTCCACCATTTTGGAGCAGCTGCCTAAGCCAGGCCACACCCACAGCAAAAGTGAAGATAAACTCCATAGCAGCCGGGCAGGAAGCAGAAGCCCTATGTGCACACACAGCTACCCAGCACAAGCCACTAGAGGTCACTGTTCTCCCAGGAGAGGAAGGCCACAAACCAACAAGAAGTGAAGTACTTCCAACCGTCACTCATCCCAGCTCTGCAAACTATTCCTATCACCATGAAAATACAAAATTACAGGCAAA
Source organism: Manis javanica (assembly GCF_040802235.1). Taxonomy (NCBI): domain Eukaryota; kingdom Metazoa; phylum Chordata; class Mammalia; order Pholidota; family Manidae; genus Manis; species Manis javanica. The sequence continues at coordinate 61,763,623 of NC_133162.1, forward strand.
CAAAGATCACAGAGACACCAGAGAAGGAGACAGACCTAACCAGTCTTCCTGAAACAGAATTCAAAATAAAAATCATAAACATGCTGACAGAGATGCAGAGAAATATGCAAGAGAAATGGGATGAAGTCTGGAGGGAGATCATAGATGCCAGGAAGGAGATTACAGAAATGAAACAAACTCTGGAAGGATTTATAAGCAGAATGGATAAGATGTAAGAAGCCATTGATGGAATAGAAACCAGAGAACAGGAACACATAGAAGCTGACATAGAGAGGAATAAAAGGATATACAGGAATGAAACAATATTAAGAGAACTGTGTGACCAACCCAAAAGGAACAATATCCGTATTATAGGGGTACCAGAAGAAGAAGAGAGAGGAAAAGGGATAGAAAGTCTCTTTGAAGAAATAATTGCTGAAAACTTCCCCAAACTGAGGAAGGAAATAATCAAACAGACCACGGAAATACACAGAACCCCCAACAGAAAGGATACAAGGAGGACAACACCAAGACACATAATCATTAAAATGGCAAAGATCAAGGACAAGGAAAGAGTTTTAAAGACAGCTAGAGAGAAAAAGGTCACCTATAAAGGAAAACCCATCAGGCTAACATCAGACTTCTCGACAGAAACCTTACAGGCCAGAAGAGAGTGGCATGGTATATTTAATGCAATGAAACAGAAGGGCCTTGAACCAAGAATATTGTATCCAGCACGACTATAATTTAAATATGATGGCGGGATTAAACAATACCCAGACAAGCAAAAGCTGAGGGAATTTGCTTCCCACAAACCACCTCTACAGGGCATCTTACAGGGACTGCTCTAGATGGGACCACACCTAAAAAGAGCACAGAACAAAACACCCAACATATGAAGAATGGAGGAAGAGGAATAAGAAGGGAGAGAAGAAAAGAATCTCCAGACAGTGTATATAACAGCTCAATAAGCGAGCTAAGTTAGGCAGTAAGATACTAAAGAGGCTCACCTTGAACCTTTGGGAACCACGAATTTAAAGCCTGCAATGGCAATAAGTACATATCTCTCAATAGTCACCCTAAATGTAAATGGACTTAATGCACCAATCAAAAGACACAGAGTAATAGAATAGATAAAAAAGCAAGACCCATCTATATGCTGCTTATACGAAACTCACCTTAAACCCAAAGACATGTGCAGACTAAAAGTCAAGGGATGGAAAAACATATTTCAGGCAAACAACAGCGAGAAGACATCAGGGGTTGCAGTACTAATATCAGACAAAATAGACTTCAAAACCAAGAAAGTAACAAGAGATAAAGAAGGACACTACATAATGATAAAGGGCTCAGTCCAACAAGAGGATATAACTATTCTAAATATATATGCACCCAACACAGGAGCACCAGCATCTGTGAAACAAATACTAACAGAACTAAAGGGGGAAATAGACTGCAATGCATTCATTGCAGGAGACTTCAACATACCACTCACCCCAAAGGATAGATCCACCGGGTAGAAAATAAATAAAGACACGAAAGCACTGAACAACACAGTAGAGCAGATGGACCTAATAGACATCTATAGAACTCTACATCCAAAGGCAACAGGATATACATTCTTCTCAAGTGCACATGGAACATTCTCCAGAATAGACCACATACTAGCCCACAAAAAGAGCCTCAGCAAAATCCAAAATATTGAAATTCAACAGACCAATTTTTCAGACCACAAAGGTATAAAACTAGAAATAAATTCTACAAAGAAAACAAAAAGGCTCACAAACATATGGAGGCTTAACAACATGCTCCTAAATAATTAAAATAGAGATCAAGGAATATATAGAAACAAATGACAACAACAGCACTAAGCCCCAACTTCTGTGGGACGCAGCGAAAGCAGTCTTAAGAGGAAAGTATATAGCAATCCAGGCACCCTTGAAGAAGGAAAAACAATCCCAAATGAATAGTCTAACATCACAATTATCAAAACTGGAAAAAGAAGAACAAATGAGGCCTAAAGTCAGCAGAAGGAGGGACATAAGATCAGAGAAGAAATAAACACAATTGAGAAGAATAAAACAATAGCAAAAATCAATGAAACCAAGAGGTGGTCCTTTGAGAAAATCAACAAAATAGATAAGCCTCTAGCCAAACTTATTAAGAGAAAAAGAGAATCAACACAAATCAACAGGATCAGAAATGAGAATGGAAAAATCACAACAGACTCCACAGAAATACAAAGAATTATTAAAGACTACTATGAAAACCTATATGCCAACAAGTTGGAAAACCTAGAAGAAATGGACAACTTCCTAGAAAAATACAACCTGGCAAGACTGACCAAGGAAGAAAAACAAAAGTTAAACAAACCAATTATGAGTAAAGAAATTGAAGCGGTAATCAAAAAACTACCCAAGAACAAAACCCTCGGGCAGGACGGATTTACCTCAGAATTTTATCAGACACACAGAGAAGACATAATACCCATTCTCCTTAAAGTTTTCCAAAAAATAGAAGAGGAGGGAATACTCCCAAACTCATTCTATGAAGCTAATATCACCCTAATACCAAAACCAGGCAAAGACCCCACCAAAAAAGAAAAATACAGACCAATATCCCTGATGAACTTAGATGCAAAAATACTCAACAAAATATTAGCAAACCTAATTGAAAAATACATCAAAAGGATCATACACCATGATCAAGTGGGATTCATCCCAGGGATGGAAGGATGGCACAACATTCGAAAGTCCATCAACATCATCCACCACATCAACAAAAAGAAAGACAAAAACCACATGATCATCTCCATAGATGCTGAAAAAGCATTTGACAAAGTTCAACATCCACTCATGATAAAAACTGTCAGCAAAATGGGAATAGAGGGCAAGTACCTCAACATAATAAAGGCCATCTATGAAAAACCGACAGCCAACATTATATTGAACAGCGAGAAGCTGAAAGCTTTTCCTCTGAGATCGTGAACTAGACAGGGATGCCCACTCTCCCCACTGTTATTTAACATAGTACTGGAGGTCCTAGCCACAGCAATCAGACAAAACAAAGAAATACAAGGAATCCAGATTGGTAAAGAAGAAGTTAAACTGTCACTATTTGCAGAAGAGATGATACTGTACATAAAAAACCCTAAAGACTCCACCCCAAAACTACTAGAACTGATATCGGAATACAGCAAAGTTGCAGGATACAAAATTAACACACAGAAATCTGTGGCTTTCCTATACACTACCAATGAACCAACAGAAAGAGAAATCAGGAAAACAACTCCATTCACAATTGCATCAAAAAAAATAAAATAGCTAGGAATAAACCTAACCAAAGAAGTGAAAGACTTATACTCTGAAAACTACAAGTCACTCTTAAGAGAAATTAAAGGGAACACTAACAGATGGAAACGCATCCCATGCTCGTAGCTAGGAAGAATTAATATCGTCAAAATGGCCATCCTGCCCAAAGCAATATACAGATTTCATGCAATCTCTCTCAAATTACCAGCAACATTCTTCAATGAACTGGAACAAATAATTCAAAAATTCATATGGAACCACCAAGGACCCCGAATAGCCAAAGCATCCTGAGAAAGAAGAATAAAGTAGGGGGGATCTCACTCCCCAACTTCAAGCTCTATTATAAAGCCATAGTAATCAAGACAATTTGGTACTGGCACAAGAACAGAGCCACAGACCAATGGAACAGACTAGAGAATCCAGACATTAACCCAGACATATATGGTCAATTAATATTTGATAAAGGAGCCATGGACATACAATGGTGAAATGACAGTCTCTTCAACAGATGGTGCTGGCAAAACTGGACAGCCACATGTAGGAGAATGAAACTGGATCATTGTCTAACCCCATATACAAAAGTAAACTCAAAATGGATCAAAGACCTGAATGTAAGTCATGAAACCGTTAAACTCTTGGGAAAAAACATAGGCAAAAACCTCTTAGACATAAACATGAGTGACCTCTTCTTGAACATATCTCCCTGGGCAAGGAAAACAACAGCAAAAATGAACAAGTGGGACTATATTAAGCTGAAAAGCTTCTGTACAGCAAAAGACACCATCAATAGAACAAAAAGGAACCCTACAGTATGGCAGAATATATTTGTAAATGACAGATCCGATAAAGGCTTGATGTCCAAAAAAACAAATAATCCAATTAAAAAATGGGCAGAGGAACTGAACAGACAGTTCTCTAAAAAAGAAATACAGATGGCCAACAGACACATGAAAAGATGCTCCACATCGCTAATTATCAGAGAAATGCAAATTAAAACTACAATGAGGTATCACCTCACACCAGTAAGGACAGCTGCCATCCAAAAGACAAAGAACAACAAATGTTGGTAAGGCTGTGGAGAAAGGGGAACCCTCCTACACTGCTGGTTGGAATGTAAACTAGTTCAACCATTGTGGAAAGCAGTATGGAGGTTCATCAAAATGCTCAAAAGAAACTTACCATTTGTCCCAGGAATTCCACTCCTAGGAATTTACCCTACGAATGCAACAATCAAGTTTGAGAAAGACAGATGCACCCCTATGTTTATCCCAGCACTATTTACAATAGCAAGAATTGGAAGCAACCTAAATGTTCATCGGTAGATGAATGGATAAAGATGTGGTACATATACACAATGGAATACTACTCAGCCATAAGAAGAGGGCAAATCCTACCATTTGCAGCAACATGGATGGAGCTGGAGGGTATTATGCTCAGTGAAATAAGCCAAGCAGAGGAAGAGAAATACCAAATGGTTTCACTCATCTGTGGAGTATAAGAACAAAGGAAAAACTGAAGGAACAAAACAGCAGCAGAATCACAGAACCCAAGAATGGACTAACAGGTACCAAAGGGAAAGGGACTGGGGAGGATGGATGGGTAGGGAGGGATAAGGTGGGGGAAGTAAAAGGGGGGTATTAAGATTAGCATGCATAATGGGGGGGCGTGGGAGAAAGGGAAGGGCTGTACAACACAGAGAAGACAAGTAGTGATTCTACAACATTTTGCTATGCTGATGGACAGTGACTGTAAAGGCGTTTATAGGGGGGACCTGGTATAGGGGAGAGCCAAGTAAACATAATATTCTTCATGTAAGTTTAGATTAAAGATAACAAAAAAAAAAGAAAGAAAAGGGGGATTACTCCCTGATAGGATAAAACTAACTGTAAATCACCAATTAATGCATGCTTTAAATATCCTTAAGTTTGATCACTTAAAGGGTGTCAGATGATCGGCTATGGAGGTACACTTTTCTGATAATATTCCTTTTTCTTAAAAAAAAATAAAAAATAAAAATAAATAAATAAATAAATTGTAATCAGTCAACTCAAATTTTACTTGCAGATACAGAACACAAACATTTCAGAGTTGAGAATTGAATGCACAGTTCTGTAGGAAATCTTTTATTATAATTTTGTGTGCTTGTGAGTGGGCTGGCAAGAATACAAGAAGTAAAAAGAAATGCACATGCAGTAGTTGTAGAGAAACACTTTTTAGTAGAGGATGCTATAAAATACCCAGATGTCTTAAAATCTGGAAAAGAGGCACTAGTCCTGGTAATGTACATGTAAATGGATCACTGATAAGAGGGCAAAAATTAACAGAGTTACAAAAATTTCAAATATTAATTTTTTTCATGGGAATTCAGCTGTCTTGTGAAACTAGCACAGTTCACATGAAAGGGATCATACAAGTGATTTAATAATTTCTATTATGCATTTTTATTAAGTTGTCAGTAGCTATTGTTTGCTAGGTGATTAATGATGGCCCTGTAATTAAAAGATGACTTTCACAAAATATTATAGTTTGTCTTTTGGGGAGTGTTTGAGTCCAGAGAATAGACTACTTACTACCATTTCCATTTACAAAGATGTCTTTTAGAGGCAGTAATTTTCAGAAATGCTTTAATTACATTTTAGGGCAATTTTAACTTGATTAAGATTTATGGAATCTAATTCACTACCTTTCAAGGAAAATGAAAGACTAGAGTTGCAATTAAATATAAAACAAGAGAAGAACAAAAACCATGTGCAAGCAAGGCAGATCATTTTATTTGTTACTAGACTGACATCCATTTGTTAACTTGCAACTGCATTGTAAGAAGTATGGGAAAGGAAGATTTGCATGACTATTACAGAATTATTTTATCAGAGAGATATTTGTTATGTCTTTTATAAGGAAGATAAGAAGTGGGGAAAGCTGATTTATTTATTTTAAATGGTACAGACATGCCCCAATGCCATGCACATAAGGAGGCATTTATTTTTAAAACATAAGCACAGGTATATATATATATATCAAGGTTCAGAGAAATGGGAAAGAGTTAATACTGCAAATTGGGCTCTACCTATAATTTTTTCTCCATGAAATCTAAGAATCCTGGTGCTGGGACATTCTCTGCTAGATTCAAGCATCCGTTGTTGGTTTTAAAAAAATTAAACAAAATAGTGGATTAAGGAAAAGTGATTGATTTTTCTGCTAAGCAAGGACTGTATGTGTTTGAAATAATGGTGCCATGTCACAAGAATAGTTCTCCTGACATGTAGTTGATATATAATACTATGTTAGTTTCAGGTGTACAAAATAGAGATTCAACATCTACATGGATTACTAAGTGGTTACCACAATAAACCTGGTTACCATTGATCATATAAAGTTGTTACATATTAACAACCATATCCCCTGTGCTATATATTGTATTCCTGTGTCTTTATTTATTTTACAACTGGAAGTTTGAACCTTTAACCCTCCCTTATTTCTCCCATCTCCCCAATTCTCTCCCCTCTGGCAACTATCAGATGGTTTTCTATATCTATGAGTCTGTTTCTGTGTTGTTTTGTTTGTTTTGTTCTTTAGTTTCCACATATGGGCAATCGTATGGTATTTATCTTTGTCTGCCTTATTTCACTTAGCATACTACCCTCTAGGTCCATAAATGTCATAAATGGCAGGATTTCCTTCTTTTTTATGATTAAGTAATATTCCACTGTACTTATATATTACATCTTCTTTAATGATTTATCTATCAGTGGACACTTAGGTTGTTTTCATATCTTTGCTATTATAAATAATGCTGCAATAAACATAGGGGTGAATATATATTTTCAAATTAGCAATTTTTGTTTTTTTAGGTAAATTCCCAGAAGTGGAATGACTAGATCATGTGGTATTTGTATTTTTAATTTTTTGAGGAACTTCCATACTGTTTTCCATAATGGATGCACTATTTTATTTACACTAAATCAAATCCAGCATTGAATTTTTAAGATGATGATCAACAACAATCTCAAATGATTTAATACACACAGGTTAATGGATAAACTACATTTCCCAACATGTCTTATCCCATGAAAAACTGGACAAAAAATAAAAAATGATGATTTAGACATTTTAATATTGGTTCTCTAGGTTATTCTTGTGGTCTGGGTAGATATAGTATTAACCTTTGTTTACTGTATTACCTATTCTCCTATTACCTTTTATATCCCAATCTTTTCAGCTAAAGTGGCTTCACTTTTGTATATGTTTTGTATATGTTTGAGGAAGTATTATTATATATCTATTAGGGCTAAACATGAGAATTGCTCTTCAAAAGTTAAAGTTTTGTCTTCTTTGTATGTCCTTTCTAAATTTACGTGATTCCTGATTTTCCCTTTTTTTGTTTAATATAATTGAGTAAAAATGAATTCCTGAGTATGTTTATTTTTTTAGGAAAAAGCTAGATAGCATAGAAGTCACTGGAGAGGAAAAAAATGTGTTTAACACACACATATATATATTTGTGTGTAATATAATATGTAAATATATATATGTATTTCTCCTTTTCTTCTACCTAGCAAGCAAAATGAAAAAGCAAAACAAGAAAACACCAGTGAAACCTGAAGCCATTGTACAGCTGTGAAATAATCTCTTGTTAAATTCTTACCACTGAATTTTTTACTTAAATACCACCAATTGTAAACACATCATTTTACTTTGATAGCTAATAATCATGTCAAAATTCACATGTCCACAACAGAAAACTTGATGTTCTTTCCTCCTTGCAAACCTTGATGCTTTCAGCCTTCCCCATTTCAGTAAATGTACTGCCATTCCTTAAATTACTCTGGCCTCAAATCTAGAAGGCTCTTTCTGGATTCCTCTTTCTCCCACAATACACATCTAACCCATCAGCAAATCCCACTGGGGTTAACCTCAAAATGCATCTCAAGCCTGATCAACACTACTTTTGTCCAAGCAACACTAAACTTGGGATAATGCATTGATTTCTAATTGGTTTTAGTCCATTTGTGATTGCAGTTATAGAATTTACTATGCCCTCTGCCTTGCGTACCCTGTCCATCACATTTTTACAGAGCTTTTGATTTTCTGCTTCTCACCTTATTGAAAGTACCTCCTTTCCATCCAGTCACTCTTAAGTCCTTATCCTATTTAGCTATTTTCAAAGTAATGAACAATTTTTGACACTGTATTACATATATTTATTTCATTTTTAATCTTTCAGCCTCTAGTGTATAAGTCATGGGAAAAGGTTTTTTATTTCTTCTCTTTTCCAATGTATCCTTATCTCTCTGTATGTCTCTACAAACACACACACACACACACACACACACACACACACACACACACACACACACATGAATGAATACATGAATTAAACAGAATAAGTGTCTGAAACAAATTCCCAAAACATTCCATTTGAATACATATTTGGAGTTATCTTTGTCCTTGGAAATATTAAAAAATGAAAGTCTGGTTTGGGCATCAGGAAAGAAAAATAAAACTGGAATGAGAGAGATTGCATTTATACTAACAAAAATTTGATTTAAAGGAAATCAAATGCATATGACACCTATTTGTGGGTAATTGAGATTTTCTTTAATTAGTTACTAACATGGTTTGACAGGTTTTGACTAATTTGACAGTAAACATTGGTGCATTGCTAAGACAGTTCATGCAGCAGGCAAATTAAATTAGATATATTATGAAATAGTTTAGTCTTAGAAGAAAAGAAGAAAGATTAATGATATTAGAAACCATCCTTGTAAATAGGGTTGACTTCAAAGACAATTTTATGTGTCAGTCATATTTTGAAATCAGTTGCACTTAACTCTCTGACACTGTTAATACTGTCCTCATTGATCTTGAAGAGCTGTTTTAAAGAATGGACAGTCTTCTTAGATATGTTTTAGATATGATCATGTGGCAGACAAATGAAATGAACATTCATATATATTTTAACTTAAGGTGGTGTAAATGCTTTCAGGATCTAAATTGTTACCTTCATAAAATACTTAGGTTCTAGTTTTCCTTGTTGCCCATATCATACTCCTCCAATTGTCCTTTATAGCATTTTCCACAGTGTGTGTGTGTGTGTGAGAGAGAGAGTGTGTGTGTGTGTGTGGGGGGGTGTTATTGTGCTGAGTGTCTGAATTGATTACTACTCTATAAGCTCAGTGAAGGCAGGTGCCATGTTTGATTTGTTCATTATATGTCCCAAGCACCTGGTATGGTGCTTGTCATATAGTAGGTACTCACAATTTTATTAAAACATAAAGTTATTTACTAATTTGTTTCTAGCCATGACAAATTATAAAATTTTTCAGAAAATTGTTTGGAATAATTTGAAGAAATTGTATGAATAAAACTAGAATACAGTTTGGTGACTAATGGATGGAGATATACTGGCCATAGTTCTTTCTGGACATTCTTAAGCCTAAAAAGTGTAAAATATAAATCCTTAGTTAAATACTGAAATCAATTCATTACTGGTTAAGCTATATAAAAATCCATAAAAAAAACAGGGGGGATGGAAATTGCTTTACAATACTCATAGAAATTTATGGCAGGTTCCAAAGAGTTTATTTGGATGCACAGTTATTTAGGGAGAACCCTGGAATGGCAGTCAGGAAGCTGTTTCTAGCTCCAGTTTTGCAGCCAATCACCTAACCTTCCTGGAGAAATATCATATTTAAAAGTAAGGAGATTCATTTCCATAAATTATATTAAAAGACTCTCCCATCTCTAAAATTTTGTGAGATCAGATCTTATTACAACCTATTCAGTCAGCTATAACAAAAATACCATAGAGTATGTAGTTTAAACAACAGACATTTATTTCTCATAGTTCTGCAGGCTGGGAAGTCCAAAGTCAAGGTGTATATTTCTCAGATTTACTTGATTTATTGGATGTGTATAAGTTTTTTTGTTTTTTTTTTAGGATCAAAGGATTTTTTTTTTGGTATCATTAATCTACAATTACATGAGCAACATTATGGTTACTAGACTCCCCCCCATCATCAAGTACCCCCCACATACACCTAAGTTTTTCTGTAATTGTACATTCAAGGGAAAAATGATGAAGGGAGAGCAAAATACACTATTAGGAATGGAAATATTAATTGCCTATAGGGCATATTAATTGCCATTGGACCACAACTATGAATTGATAATTTTTATCTAATGATCTCTTTGGCTTTTATCTTAGTTGGTATATTTCATTTTATTATATACATCTCAACATTCTGAGTATTCTGTATATTGTTTACTTCCATAAAAATATTCTATTGCTTTCCTCTTAACTCTGTTTTCTACATACTTTGTGGAATTTTCCTTTCTTGCTTTCTTCTTAAAATTTTGAATCTTCCACTATTTGCTTTTGCTGTTTCTTCTTTACATACTCCCCCAGTGCTATCAGCTCAATTTTAACGGCTTACATTATCAAATATATTATTAGTAACCCAATATACATTCTCTACATTTGTTTCTTTTTTGGAACCCAGAATCCCTCAACTCCTAACCTTTGGGATAGTGTCACTATGGATTCTGCCCATTGCTCTTCATCACCCGGCCATGGTGTTGCTAATTCAGATTATTCCCTGACCAAATCCTGAAAATGATCTGTACCTGCCCATGATCATTTTCCCCAAAAAACAGGGTTTCAAAACTGTTTTCTCTGCTCTAGCTTTAGCTAGATAAACACAGTTAGAAGCTGCTTTATATAATTTAGGCTACAGAAGGTTGTGTTCTGTTTTCTCGATTAAATGCAAGTATTAAATTTACCTTGAAATTAATTAAGCTACCACCTATGCTATGTATCCATAGCTATCTACTGTGTGATAGTTCTTAAACAATTTTTTTAGAATTTGGTTGACATTTTGTGTTATTTTTCTCTTCTTATTTATAATTTTCAGCATTTTGTTATATTTTAAGAACTTTGCTTACATTATTGTACATTCCCTGTCATATATCATCCCTTGGTTTTCAAACCATCAAACAGACATGTGAAAAACAGGGAGCAATTTTTTAAATGGCATTATGCTAGCATGACTTTTGGAATTCATTTTTGCAGCATTTTTTAAAATTATGGCATCCTTTGTTTCTTCCCCTCAAAGTCCAAAGACAGAACCATAATTTACCATTTTGGGTTAAGTGCCAACTGATCACATTTGATTTATTTCCATATAATCATGATATAGAGAAATGAACTTCCTTGACTGCTTCTAGCATTCCTTTAGTTAGGGATACAGTACAATCAGGTAGGTAATGTACTGATTATGAAGATTTGCCTTTCTTTTGTTCCTATTATAATCTCCATTAAAAAAAAAATCTCCTTCCCAAGATTTCTTTAAAAAATAGTTACAGTCACATAAAACTGACTGATGAGATGACAATGTTGTTTTAGGCTGATGTTCCTTATCCTAGTTGTTTTACGTTGTATATTGATAAGTTACTAGCCAGACTCACCCAATATATTTTTAAAATTTGATTATTACTTATATTTATAATTTATATCTTAAATCGATATATCTATATTTTAACTCTCCCCAGTTACCCAGTGAAAAGTTATAAGGACATAAATGTTGTCAACTTCACATAATAAAAGAGGATAAACTTGAAGGCCACAGAGAAAAATACCCAACTTAGTTCATTATTCAAAATTTTACAGAAGCCTTGAAATTTGCTAAAAAGTTTTTCATTATTTAGAACATTTCATTTACCCCTGTTTTTGTACTGAAACAATGAAGTATGGGTACTTTTTCTCTGAAAACTTCAATTTCTAATGAACTCTTCCCAAATATTATTCAAATACACATTTAAAAAAATAATCCCTGAGCTTTTACAAAAATTTGTGTTATTAATTTGTAATCTTGCCCTGCTATACATTCTCATATAAAATATGAGCAGAAAGTTGGCATATACTACCAAAAGACTATTTGGGAATGGGTCTGTACATAAGAGAAATGTGGAAAAAACAGCTACCAATCCACCACATATCCTGTATTACTATGGATTTGTACCAACTGCATTTAATCTCACCTTGTGTGCTCGGGTATCAACACTAACATGCAATTTAGTGTTTATTCTCTATCCCAAGTGGTTGATTAGAGCTTATTATAAGAGGTCTGAAATAGTCATTATACCTGGGCTTCTAGCCATGAAATCTGCATCATGGTGTATCCAAAGTATTGGCTGATGAAGTCTTTTAGTGGTGGTGTCTTTTACTGCCAGTTACATTCCTAATTTTTCCTTGCTCACTCTCCCAATGCTCATTTATTCATTGGCTTTGTCCCCAATCTGTTGCCTAACACTTGTTCAACTCCCTGCTTGAAATTGTCAGCTCACTCTCCCCCAACTCAGTCCAAACTGCCCATTCAAACACCAAAACCCACTATGTCACTAGACCTAAACCTTGGATTCTGGAGAGGGAGGATCTGTCCTCATGATTTAGGGATGACCTAGAGGAAGGTTAGGGTTTGCATGACTCTGCTAAGCCTCAAATCTGCTTCTTCCTTTGAGTGCTATTGACTTAACTAAACATATTAAATTTAGACTCAAGGTATTTTAGGAAATTAACACTAAAATTTCAAGAACAAGTAGATATATTATGTCAGGATATACGAAGAATCTAATAGCTGGGTGTGGTGATTTGATGAGGCACACCTAACCTTTTCTCTTTGCATCCTCTCTTCACTGTTACTGCTGTTCTCTGATTTCTTATACCTCTGGCATTTGCCTTAAATTTCTTCTTTTCTTCTAAAGACTCTGGTGAGATGAAATATTTTACCCTAATTTTTTTTGTTGTTGTCTTAACAAGAGCCATGGTCAAGTTCAATTTAACTAGTCAGGTTTTTGGAGACTTGCTTTTGAATGGTCTTAGGGTTTAGTTCCTTTCAGAGAGCCTGTGCCTTGAAGATTATTTTCCATATTAATATCATGTAATTGTAAGGTATCTTTTCATGGTTTTCGGTAACCATTGACTTCTTAGACTGATGCTCTGCTGGGTTAGCATAAACTAAAATCACTCCAGCATACAGTGACAGGACCATTTACAAGGTCTTCAGGTACCCATTCATTTATTAAACAAACATATTGAAACAAACATGTGACAGCTGCTTTCTAGGTATGTTTTCCCTCATGGAGCAGATAGAGGGGCTACTAATTTAATAATATGCAATATAATGCCAGTTAAATGTAAGAACTATGAAGAAAATACAACAGAGAAGAGGATGAATGGAAAAGAACCAAGCTCACAGATGAAAAGAACAGATTGGTGGCTGAAAGAGGTGGGGGATGTAGGGGTGGGCAAAATGGATGACGGGGATCTAAAGGCACAGACCTCCAGTTATAAAGTCAGTCAGTCATGGGGATGTTGTAACTGGGGAGAAATCCCGAGGCAAAATACCTTTGAAACTGAAATCAAAGGGAAAAATAAAGTTTAAGAGACCCATTTATTGCTTACAAGCAGTTGTCCCACAACTCTTTCAACCTCGCTGCAGCGACAGAGCCCAAAACTCCACCCAACCTCTCTGAGCCTTTGCTGGCCCTTGTAATCACCTACTGATATGGAGATGGACTACTTCTCTTCACCCCTTGAAAACACCTACAGATACGGAGATGCACTAAAGCCTGGTGAGAGATTCTGGATATATTGCAATTTTACCTACAGATACAATATACAGCATGATGACTATGACTAATGGTACTGTATCACATATTTCAAAGTTGTTGAGAGGGTGTTGAGGACCCTCACCCCATGAAAAAAAGAGATTTAACTATGTCTGGTGATGGATGTTGACTAGATGTTTTGTAGTGATCATTTCTCAGTAATACAAATATTGACTCATTATGTTGTACACGTGAAAATGACATAATGCTATATGTCAATTATACCTCAATAAAAAATTAAAATTAAAAAATAAGTAAATATGCAAGATAATGCCAGTTAAATATAAAAATTATGAAGAAAATATAACAGAAAAGATGAATGGAGGGTCCTATTCATATAACATAAATATGTATAAGTAAGCAGAGACTTGAAATAATTGAAAATATAAGCCATAAGAGTATCTGGAACATAAACACATATTTTACATAGAGACATGAAAGAATTGAAGATATCTGGAGGGAGAACATGCCAGTTACAATGAGTAACAGGGCAAACGACCAGGCTCATCCAATATGTTGAGGTGGGTACTTTCTTGGCATCTCTGAGAATTAGTATAGAGGCCAATGTGACTGACACTAGATGAGACTGAGCAAAATACATAGGGAAAAAAATGAGATTGAAGGAATAGGCAGGGACAGATCATGTGCAGTCTTGCAGAGTAAGTCAGATACTTAGGATTTTGGCCTAAGGGAAGTTGGCTCTGGTGTTAGACTAATAAAACCATCTGTAACTAGCTTTTAACAGAGAAGTATACATGTCTCCTCTTTGATATCCAACTAAGACTGCAGTTTTCATAGTTGAAAAATAAGTATTAGTTTAAAAATGTTTCCACCCCACATGCAGATTAACTTTGATAAATGTAAGAAGAGTATACAAATGATTGAAGGGTATTTTCACTATCTGAACAGGAATAATTGAGAGCATAGTCCTTTCTGCTTAGCTGTTTTTCTAATCATCAAAATGATGGAGGCATTTCTTTGGTATTTTCACCTGTGAGGAACAATCCATTTTCTGAGCACTGAATCAGTTTTTGCTTAATGTGTAGCGTGCAATTTGTGTATTGATATTTTTAAATACTATTTTGGAAATAGGCAATGGAAATGATAACTTGTATATATATATAGATTTTACTCTGAGGATTTTGTGGTATAGGTAGCATAAAACGTTTTTAAGCAATTACTCTAAATGGTAAGGAAAAACTGGGGTACCACAAGAAATGTCAAGTAATAAAGGGTAGGGGATGGAAACAAACAAAAATATTAAGACCTTCTAGCCAAACTGATCTGGAAAGTTTGCAGAGATGAAGTGTCATCTGTGCTGAAGATCATAGGAAAGAGTAGGATAATAAAAAGAGTGAATGATAACAAGAAGTAATCCATATAAATGAAAAATCCATGTTGTAGTGGCAGATCAATTAAAACTATCTGAAAAATGCAGAGACATTTAACTTAATAAGCACAGGAGAAAGAAAGATGGAAAAGTAAGTTAAAATTTGTAAAAGGAGAGCACTGACTGCCAGGGAAACATGCTCTTATTTGATACACATTGAAAGGTTTTAAGTCCAGAATTTTAATAGTTGCTAATCTTATTTGGTAATAGAATTATTGCATGGTTCATGGAAGAACTGTTGCCATTCTGAGTCAAAAGAATAATGTGAAGTCGGAGAAAGATGAGTTCCCACAATATTTTGCATCTAGATCCCATAAAATTTGGTAATAAAATGGATTGGAATAATAAAAAAAGAGAGTTAACACTACATCATGTAATCAGGCAGGATAAGGGTGATGATATACTTAACAGAAAAGATGGGCATTGGAGAGAAATATAATTAGAGGGCAGTGCAGATATGTTGATTTGATTTTGCAGGCATTGATACTAAGATATGATGGAATGGCAAGCATCTCAGTTGGAAAGGTTAAGAAAATTCTAAATTTAATATGGTACCCCCTACCACAAAGCATGCACAAAGTTAAAATTAATCATAGACTTAAAAACATAAAAATACAAAACCTTTAGATAAAACATGAGAGTAAATTTTCATTTTATTTTTGTGGAAGTTTAGGGTCTTCTCTGTTATTTTCTGATCATGTTATTCCTTGGGCATGTGTATGGCTTTTTAAATTCCTCAGTACATATATTTGAGTACCCTAATTTCCCCAAAGAAACTCTGCTTTTTCCTTCCAGGCCTTAGGTTGTCTATTGTATGTCTCAACCATGGTGTTTTGCCCCGAACAGCTGAAGGTTTTTCATTTGTTATGTGTTTTAGCAATGTCCACTGCTTTTCCTCCCTGAGTGAATCCCAAGATAGGCAAAACAGAAACAATCTTCTGTGTCAATCCTCAGACAGTACTCTGAACAGGTTAAAATAGAACAAATACAAATGATTATGGATACGGTTTGCTCTGCTCCCTCAAGAACTAGGGGCAAGAATCCTACATTTGGAACACCAACAGCTATCTCCAAGACCCTTGCTGTGCCAGGGAGAGAGTGAGACACAGGCAAGCAAAAAAGTCCGCAAAGATTTCCACCAATTTTTAGTTGCCTTTTTCTTAATCTACTGTTTGCTTGGTTGTTGTAAACCTTTGCCTTTTCCAGAGTTCTGACAAATTGCACCTGACAGTTTCTACTTGTTTTTCAGTGTTTCTGTGGAGAAATGGGACTGTGGAGTTGCTTACTCCACCATTTTTTTCTAAGCTACATATTTGTGAAGAAATTTTTCTTTAGATATAACTATAGTATTAAATGCAATGTAGGAGTGTTATAACACCTCATTCTCTGTACTGTTTTCTGAAGGGCATTAGCAACCTGCCATTCAATAGTTTATTCACCTCCCAGCAAAAATTTCAGCCTTCACTAATAACAATATGTGACAAATATGGTGTCTTCTCTCTTCTAAAGGAGCAGAGACTGTATATTCATGATGACAGAACTCTCGGAGGGCACAGAGCTTGGGATCAGTGATTCTTGGGGAATTCACAAATTTCAAGGATGGCTGTATGGCAGTAATATATAGCTACATCTTTGTGATTGATCAACAGAATTTCTAGCTGAGAAACTCAGTGCTAAACATGGTGCAATTATGTGATTAAGATGTGCTAGGTATGTAACATGAAGTTTTCAATCTATAAAAACTGAACAGGTTTTCATATATCTATTAAAAAATCAAGATTTAAACTTTTTACAGAGATGTAGTATCTGTTTCTACTATGCCTTGAATATTTAAGTCTATATAGGTATATTCTTCATACACATATTTTAGTGTATGAAGCCAAGACATTTTTAACTTTTAAAAAGGTGATTTTTTATATATCGGGTTATGTAGGAAAAAAACCTCTTTATCAACAAATTGAATTACAAAATTCAACCCAACCATAATTACTTAGGTGATTATAATTTCACAAACTTAAATGTAATCACACTGAAATTATTATTTTTTAAATCAGAATCTATAGTGATTGATAGTAGGAATTCATTTTATATGTGAGAAATAAATTGTAAGATATTTAAATGTGGTTAAAGTATATCTTTCTCTTAACTCAGAGATAGTTTTGTCTCAATACTTTTAGTATCCCCCAATAATAACACTGCCATGGGTGTGCTGAACAAATGATCCCTGACTGAAATGCTTAGTACATTTTCAACTTGTTAGCTAATCCCAGCAAACTATGCAAAGTACTGCCAGTGGTACTTTTCTTATAGAATTAATGCTTAATTCAGTTGTAGGGTAAATGGGAGTTTCCACCCAGAATTTCTGCCTGATTTCCATAGTGGTATGCAGGTAAGGGTACATTTACATATCAATGGATGTTTACCACAGCAGAGCCTCCTCTCAATCTGGGGTAACAGGTGGAGAGAAAAATGGCTATTTCTCCTTCCCTCCATTCCTGGTACCTAATTGGTCTGGTACCTGCCAGTCACCAGGGACCTGCCCATTGAGTTCCTGCTGAAAGGGGCAGGCAGGGGGATGGAGTGTGCAGGCAGGACCAAGGGACGGATGGAGCCGGGGAGGGCTAATGAACCCACGCGAGCTGTGAGCAATAAAAACCCTTTCTCCCAACTTGCCCTTCCCCTTGTCCTCCTTCAGTTTCAGTGGATTCATTAGGAACTTGCTGCAGGCAGGAAAAGCCCTTCCTTCTGGAGCTACATCCATCCTTCTCTGCAACAGTATTGCTCAAAGTGAAATTATAAAATGGAATTACTTGGCTAATTACCACCCATAAACTATTAAGAATGAGAAAATTTTCAATTTAAAAGGGCAACGAGGAGGGCGGAGACAAGATGGCGGCGTGAGTATAGCAGTGGAAATCTCCTCCCAAAAACACATAGAGCTATGAAAATATAACAAAGAAAAATCTTCCTAAAATAGAGACCACAGGACACAGGACAACATCCAGACCACATCCACACCTGCAAGAACCCAGCGCCTTGTGAAGGGGGTAAGATACAAGCCCCGGCCCGGCGGGACCCGAGCGCCCCTCCCCCCGGCTCCCGGCGGGTGGAAAGAAACCGGAGCGGTTTTTTTTTTTTTTTTTTTTTTTTGGCGAGCGCTTTTTGGAAGCCTTAGAGGGACGGGCCCCTGTTGCTGAGGAGGCAGGGTGGCGGGACCGGTGAGCAGGTGCCTGGGAACGGCGCCGGAGGACAAAGAATATCCCGCGTTTCTCCCTGCGAGACCTGGGGGCGGGTGCCTGAGACCGGTGCCTGAGGATGGAGGAGGTCGCGCGTTTTTCCCCTTTTTTTTTTTTCTCTTTTTGGCGAGCGCTTTTTGGAAGCCTTGAAGGGACGGGGACCCCAGTGCTAGGGAGGCACGGTGGCGGGACTGGTGAGCGGGTGGCTGGGACCGGTGCCTGAGGACAAAGAATATCCCCCGTTTTTCCCTGCGGGACCGGTGGGCGGGTGCCTGAGACCGGCACTTGAGGACAGAGGAAATCGCGCATTTTTCCCCTTTTTTTTTTTCTCTTTTCTGCGAGTGCTTTTTGGAAGCCTAAAAGGGACAGGGACCCCGGTGCTAGGGAGGCAGGGTGGCGGGACTGGTGAGCGGGTGCCTGGGACCGGCACCTGAGGACAAAGAATATCCCGCATTTTTCCCTGTGGGACCGGTGGGTGGGTGCCTGAGACCACCACCTGAGGGCGGAAGAAATCGCGCGTTTTTCCCCTTTTTTTTCTCTCTTTTTGCCGAGTGCTTTTTGGAAGCCTTGAAGGGACAGGGACCCCGGTGCTAGGGAGGCAGGGCGGCGGGACTGGTGAGCGGGTGCGTGGGACCAGTGCCTGAGGACAAAGAATATTGAGCGTTCCTTCCCTGCGGGACCGGTGGGTGGGTGCTTTTTGGAAGCCTTGAAAGGACAGGGACCCTGGTGCTAGGGAGACAGGGCAGCAGGACCAGTGAGCGGGTGCCTGGGACCGGCACCTGAGGACAAAAAAAAAAAAAAAAAAATCGCTTGTTTTTTCCTTTTTTTTCCTTTTTTTTTTCTCTTTCTTTCTGTTCCCTCTCTCATTGTTGCTGTTGTTGTTTTGGTTTGGAGAGTGCTTTTTGGAAATCTTAAAGGGGCAGGACAGGTCACTTAGACCAGAAGCAGGGAATCTGGGGATCTCTGGGCACTCTAACCCCCTGGGCAGCAGGGAGCACAGAGGCCCCTTACGGAGATAAATAGTCTCCTGGCTGCTCCCCCTCCAACGGGGCTCCACCATTTTGGAGAAACAGCCCCAGCCAGGCCAAGCCCACAGCAACAGCGGAGATAAACCCCAAAGCAACTGGGCAGGAAGCAGAAGCCCTGTCTGCGCACAGCTGCCCAGCACAAGCCACTAGAGGTCGCTATTCTCCCAGGAAAAGGTTACAAACCAACAAGAAGGGAAGCTCTTCCAGTGGTCACTTGTACCAGCTCTGCAAACTATCTCTATCACCATGAAAAGGCAAAACTACAGTCAGACAAAGATCACAGAGACAACACCTGAGAAGGAGACAGACCTAACTAGTCCTCCTGAAAAAGAATTCAAAATAAAAATCATGAACATGCTGACAGAGATGCAGAAAAAAATGCAAGAGCAATGGGATGAGATGCAGAGAAAAATGCAAGAGCAGTGGGATGAAGTCCGGAAGGAGATCACAGATGTCAGGAAAGAGATCACAGAAGTGAAACAATCCCTGGAAGGATTTATAAGCAGAATGGATAAGATGCAAGAGGCCATTGAAGGAATAGAAGCCAGAGAACAGGAACATATAGAAGCTGACATAGAGAGAGATAAAAGGATCTCCAGGAATGAAACAACACTAAGAGAAATATGTGACCAATACAAAAGGAAAAACATTCGTATTATAGGGATACCAGAAGAGGAAGAAAGAGGAAAAGGGATAGAAAGTGTCTTTGAAGAAATAATTGCTGAAAACTTCCCCAAACTGGGGGAGGAAATAATCGAACAGACCATGGAATTATACAGAACCCCCAACAGAAAGGATCCAAGGAGGACAACACCAAGACACATAATAATTAAAATGGCAAGGATCAAGGACAAGGAAAGAGTTTTAAAGGCAGCTAGAGAGAAAAAGGTCACCTATAAAGGAAAACCAATCAGGCTAACATCAGACTTCTCAACAGAAACCCTACAGGCCAGAAGAGAATGGCATGATATACTTAATGCAATGAAACAGAAGGGCCTTGAACCAAGGATACTGTATCCAGCACGACTATCATTTAAATATGATGGTGGGATCAAACAATTCCCAGACAAGCAAAAGCTGAGGGAATTTGCTTCCCACAAACCACCTCTACAGGGCATCCTACAGGGACTGCTCTAGATGGGAGCACCCCTAAAAAGAGCACAGAACAAAACACACAACATATGAAGAATGGAGGAGGAGGAATAAGAAGGGAGAGAAGAAAAGACTCTCCAGACAGTGTATATAACAGCTCAATAAGCGAGCTAAGTTAGGCAGTAAGATACTAAAGAAGCTAACCTTGAACCTTTGGTAACCACGAATCTAAAGCCTGCAATGGCAATAAGTACATATCTTTCAATAGTCACCCTAAATGTAAATGGACTTAATGCACCAATCAAAAGACATAGAGTAATAGAATGGATAAAAAAGCAAGACCCATCTATATGCTGCTTACAAGAAACTCACCTTAAACCCAAAGATAAGCATAGACTAAAAGTCAAGGGATGGAAAAACATATTTCAGGCAAACAACAGTGAGAAGTAAAAGGGCAACGAGTTATCTAGATTAGTCAAATTAAATAGATGATAGTCACAGCTTTCCATTCCACTACATGAAGGAACAAGATACAGCAAATTGTCCAAATTTCTTAGAACAAGATTTTTACTGACTTTAAGCTATTTTGACATCATTGGTCTTACTTTGGATTCAATGGTATGATTTCAGAGTTTCCATGAACAGGTGTCTCTACATGAATTACAGAGTGATGTTAGCCTATTACTTAATAACTCTGAGGTTCAGATTCCTCACCTGTAACATAAGAGTAATAGTTCTTGCCTCATAAAATTGTGTGTGAGTGTGTATGTGGGTGGACTAACTGTCTACAACAATAGTTTTTAAAATGTAGCCCTTCATTTGGCCCCAGGAGCATCACCTGGGCACTTGTTAGAAATGTACATTCGCAGTCTGCACCTCAGACCTACTGAAATCAGGAAGTCTATGGCATGCAGTTCAGCAACCTAGATTTTAACAAGCCCTCAAGTTGGTTCTGATATATGCTAACATTTGACAATTGCTGGTCAAAACATGGAGAGCCCCCAGCACAGAGCTTCTTGTTTCTCATATTATTGTCATCATCATCATCTCCAAGGAGCAGCCACTTCATGAGCACCCAAAATGTGGTTTCCTTCTCTCTTTATGTCTTCATCTCCAAGAGGAATGGTGATGGTGGTGGTGGAGCTACTTGGAATAGGATTTGTGACACGATTCCCTGAATGCATAATGTGACAGTAAGGATAGGAAGCCCTGGAGTACTTTCCTGAAGTAAACCTTGAGATGAATATTTAGGATGTCATCAACTACTCAAATGCTCTATTTCATTAAAAAAAAATTTCTCACGTACTATTTTGTAATCATGCCATAATAATTCATAATTATCAATTAAAAGAGTTCAGTTCCAAAACAGTCTATATTTTTTATTTCATTCTACTTGTATATTCCACCACTGCTTTTATAAAATAATATAAAGGAAATGATAATACAGCATCATTATTCAAAAGAAGAATTATTATCACATTCCAGCTTGGGTTATTTTTAATAAATATGTAACCAAACTATAACAAATTGCATATTCACTTTTTGCCTTATTTTTTAGATACTTTTAAACTCTTGGTTCTTCACTCAATTCCAACATTGTGGGGCCAGGTTTCACCCACTAGCACCAAGCAATTCTCTGGACATCAACAGGGTGTCCTACAATTAAACTCTATTCTGGCACTATCTATTTGATAGTATCTACCTGATATTATCTATCTGATTAAGGTTCAGCATTCAGTCCTAAAAGACTGCCTCCTCATTGCTTCAGATGCCATTAGAAAGTACAGTGCTTCTGACTGACCAGCTAAAGATTGGAGTGTGAAAATTATATTGGTTGAGCCATTTTAAAAATAGAGCCAGAGCTGCCATCTCAGAATAACTGCATTGTATGTCCTTTCTAAACCTTTGAACTGGGCCAAGCTGCAAACATTCCAAGTCAGCAAGGATGAGAAAATTCTGTTTGAAAAGAATGATGAAAGTGAACTTTTGCCTAGTGACCCCTTCGCCTCACCAATCAGTGAAGTACAAATCTAGGTCTGCTTCTTAGCACCAGTGAACTTTTATTAAAAAATCTTACTTTTTACCCTAAAAATTCTGAGTCCACCTCCTGTAATTGGCACACTATTTGGGTTTCTATCTAAACCTGTGTACTCTGAGTTGCAATTCTTTGATTCCAAATAAACTCATTGCCTCTTGAATTGGTTTCTTGTGTTTAGGTTGACAGGAGGTCTATGACCCCTCTTTGAAATTATATGCCATCGCAAGTCCGGGTTGTTACTTGTACATCTGACCAACTGGCCATAAATCAGAGGTTTGCATGACCCCTCCTTGAGATTGATTAATTTGCTAGAGCAGCTCACAGAACTCAGAGAAACATTTTACCTACTAAATCAGTTTATTGCAAAGGCATAAAATTCATGAAGAGGCAGATGGAAGAGATGCATAGAACAAGGTATGGAGAAGGGACATGGAGGTTCCATGCCCTCTCCATGTGTGCCACTTTCCCAGCACCTCCACCTGTTCACAGAGGTAATCTCAAGATCCACCCTTTTGGGTTTTTAGGGCAGCTTCATCACATAAGCATGATTTGTTAAATCATTGACTACTGTTGATAAAACTTTATCTCCAGCGTTTCTTCTCTCTCTAGAGGTCAGTGGGTGGGACTGAAAGTCTAATCCCACGGTTGGCTCCACTGGGGACCAGCCGCCATCCTTAGGTGTTTTCCAAAAGTCATAAAATTAACGTCACAGAAGACAGCTTTCTCATTCTCAACACTTTGGAAATTTCAACTTTTTGGAGCTGAAAGCCAGGAGTGATGGAGGAAGACCAAATAAATGAGAAATATATCTGGTTATTTGAATGATCAAATATAAATTTTTCTTATAAATCACCATACTGTAAAAACAATGATTAAGAAAATAATGTGTGCATCTATTTCTTTATACAACTATTAAATTTATAGATATTAAAGGTTATTAACTCTGGATGTTAACGTTTTAGCAAGAAACTGATTATTTTTCTGGGACTTTGTTTATATATTTAGATGTTAATGAATGAAGATACATCTTTTTTAATGGTGTGCTAACTGCATATTTTTACTACTGCAACTGACTGGGGACTATATATTCTTTATCTTAAAAAGACATTACAATATTTTGTAACCTGAAGTAACAAACCTAATGATTAACACAAAACAACTTTGCCATTACAAAAAGAACTGTTTCTCTTATCTACATCGTCTGCTAGAAGATTCAGCTAAATAGAAGGTTCAACTAAAGAAAGGTGAAATGCAGAGTGGGCATTAGAGGACTCCAACTTTCCCTGGAATTACAGCTTCCCATTCTCTCATTACATGGAAGAGCATTAGGACAAGCCAAAGAAAATGCTTAGAAATGTTTAAGGATGGAAGAAAATGCTTAAAGAAAATTTTGTTCAGCCTGAGGGTAGAGATAAGATAAGAACCTTTAAGCCTTACATTTCCACTTAGTCTTCTAGACTTGCGGCTGAGTAAATTTTGTAGCATTGATTAGAGTGGTAACCTGAGGAAGAATTTGCTTCCAGCTATACATCACATACTATGAAATTCAAACTCTTTTTAACCCTGAAAACTCACTTCCTAATTATGAACTCTAAACAAGGTATCCCTTTCTTGGAAAAAATGACTTTACCAATAAAGGACTGATCATAAACAAAATACCTAATTCATAAATATACAAGACTATTTAAAATAAAAATTTTACCTACAATTAAGGATATTTGTCACTTTCTTACTCATGACCATGTTCATGCTCTATTAGTGATGTGATGATGACATCAAAAGTTATAGTAGGTAGATAACTAGAAATAAGCAGGGTTTGGGAAGGGGACTTCAGCCAGTGTTGGCATTTGGCAAGATGCTTACTTACATTCTACAAATTCTGTGTAAGTTGTTCTTGTGGATTGTGGAGTGAGCATATAGATGATGGACTGGCCCAAATTGGCTAGTTCCAACATGGAGGAAAAAATTACCCAAACTTCACCCCCAAATCTATTACCATATTACACTCCTCCCCAATCATTAGCATATTAAAATCACAAGTCTTCATGCTGTGACAGTTCTGAGGAGAATCAAATGTAGGCAAAAATTCCCCTGCCTGACATGAGGGTGGTGCAAGCCCAAGTTCTAGGAAGACTTCACCTGTTCCCTCTGAAACCTAACCTCACTTAGTGAATATCCATTTCCTTTCATATAAAAAGGCTCCTATTACACCCTCAGCAAAACTCCCTCTGGGTCTGCCTGCACCACAACCATAGTACCTATACTCCTTTCTTTCAGCTCTAAATCTCCAAATACTCTTAATGCTCAACAGGTTTTCTGCATCATTGTTGAATTCTTTCTTGCAACTACACCAGGGACTTGTCTCCAGTAACAAAACTAAGACTCTTCTTAGGAATATAATCTTTATACAACAGTTTAATATTATTTATTCAAGTTTTCAATTAATTTTATCTATGTCATAAATTTCATTTGCAAGTGATAATATCAACAGAGAAAATGTTACTTTAGAAGTTTTCATTTAAAAATGATCACATAAATTACCATTTGAATATCTGTACCATTATACTAAATGCCAGAAGCATTGTATAGTTGCTCAAATAACCTTCACAAGCATACATTTTACAAACATGGTAACAGCACTATGGTCATAACTAATCTATTTTGTGCTTGGTGAGTGATATACATAAGATCCAAACCTTATTCCTAATTCTAAAGTCCATCTTCTCATCACTACAGTATACCACATCCCCACAGATCAGATTACAAACTGTGTTCCATGCTGTGATATATGAGTTATAAGAAATACATATTTTTAGTCATTCATATGACCAAATATTTGTATTTCCCAGGTATATTTGGTCTTCATCCACAGTTCCTGAAAATACTGCAAAGTCTTTAAGGTGAAATGGGTCTTTTGTCATGTCAATGAGAGACCTTTAGATCCCACTCAAGGGTGGGGGCTGGAGGGTGAATCAGCCAATGGCCAATAATATAGTCAGTCATGACTATGCAATGAAGTCCTCACAAAAACCCATGGGAAGAGTGGGAAGAGCTCTGCTCTCTCTCTCTCTCTGCTCTGCTCTGTGCACTGCCCTGCCTGCTCTGCTCAGTTTCCTGCTTCTTGGTCAAAGAGAGCTTCTATGCTTGGGGAACCAGATCACCTCCATGTGCCACCAAGCCAGGCCCCAAGCTCCATAAGAGTAGAAACTCCTTTATTTGGGACCTTGTTCTATGTATCCCTTCATCTGCTGTTAACTTGTATCCTTTATTAAACTGGTAAATGTAGTGTTTTCCTAAGTTCTATGAGCCACTCTAGAATATTAACAGAACCTAAGGCAAAGGTTATAGGAACCTTCAATCTGTAGCCAGTAGATCAGAAGCACAGATAACTGCCTGGGGCTTCCAACCAGTGTCTGGAGTGGTGGGTGGAGGGCAGTCTTGTAGAATGGAGCCCTTAACCTGGGAGTCTGGTGCTGTCTTCAGGCAGATAGCATTAGAATAGAGTTGAGTTCTCCAACACCTTGCTGGTGTTCAAGAATTGCTTGGTGTAAGTATGTGGGAAGACGCCCTCACACAAATTTACACACACTGTAATTGGGTCCTTGGGTCCAGGAACCCAAATGAAGTTATACTACTATTACTGCTGTGTATAATGTTTACTGTAACACATATATGTAGGGAAGAAATACACCATTGAATTTGGTGTCAGAGATATCTCAAATGGAAACAGAGCCTCCTAAAACAGTAGGTACTTCCTTGATCAAAATTAAGAAATTTGCTATATAGAAAACTTCCACTCTCCTTTCCACCATTAGAGAAATATGATCAGAACATTAATTTATAATACATTTTTAAAATATCAATTTCTATGTCCAACATCATCCCCAATTTATATTAAACTCAAATTTATATGAATATGAAACTGTATTTTTGGGTCTAATGTTATTTCAGAGGAACAGTATTTGCTCTTTGGCAACAATGTTCCTTTGGCATAAAGATTTTTTTTGAGCTGGTATTGTTAAGAAAATGCAGATAAAGGAGAAGTTCTGAAAACTGAATAGAAGTTATCCTTTTGTAAGGGACATTTACATTCATAAGAGAAATAGCATTTGTAAGGATAACTCCCTCACTACTGGAAAGAGAAGGATGACTCTAAATCTATAAAAACTCTTATAAATGGAGAATTCAGCTGACCTACATTTGCATAACAGCTCTACCCTTGTGTACAGTGCTTTGTCGGTTGAACTCCTATAACTGCTCCCCATCCTACCCTCTTCTTTTGTGTTTAGCTGGAGATAATATTTAAGGGTGGCTTGAGCCATTTCTGGAAGTTACTCAGTTTCCCTGGGTATGTCCCATACATACAGGAGATATACATGTTATTAAACTTTTACTTATTTTTCTCCTATTAATCTGTCTTTTTATTAGAGTGGTGTCTCAGCCAAAAACCTAGAAAGGTAGAGGGAAAATTATTTTTCCTCCCCTACATTATCAGTCTGCTTGTAAACCCAAACATATATTTCTTTATTTGTTTATCCTTTCACTAGCCTCTCCTTCCATAGTCACCTTATGCATTGCATGACCTTGCAGGAATTATTAACCTTGTTTTGTCCTCTTCCCTGAGGCTAATTATAAGACTAAGGGGGATGTTTGTTGATAACATCTAGTTTGCACAGCTGATACCAGATATGGAGTCAAGGTGAACCAGTCAGGACCCCTAGGTTGGAGCCAGTGTCTGGCCTGAGGGTTTCAACCCAGGCAAGTCCACTATGGAGTCTAGAAAATGACAATGGAAAGTAAGGGGTAAATGACAGCTCATACCAAGCATTATTTTCATGGAGATAGGTCGAGTGTTGGAATCACATCTGCACCTGGCAGTCTAAAGTAGTAAGCCTGTCTGTCTCAGCTTCCCCAGCTCAGTCTCTGTCCCAGATGCTGCCTCCAGTCTAGGCTTTGTCTCCACACCCAGCCTCTGCTCTCTTGTTCCCTAGTCTCTGTTCTCTTCTCTAGGCTGCGCTTGGCTCTAGTCTCTACTTTGCTTTCCAGGCTCTCTGCTTTAGTTTGGCTCTCTGGGTGGAGCTCTTTACACACTGTGGGGTAAATGGAATTCCCACCCAGAATTTCCATCTGGCTTCCATAGCAGGGTGCAGATAAGGGCTCATTTCCATATCAGTGGCCCACAGCAGGGCTGCAACAGGAGCAAGAGGTGGAGAGAAAATAGCCATTCTCTCCTCTGCACCAGACAGGAGGGAAGGAGTGAGAGACTGAGCTGTGAGCAATAAAATCCTTTCTCCCAACCTGCTCTTTCCCTTGCATTCCTTTGGTTTCACTGGACTCATAGAGAACTTGCCCCTGGCAGGGAATCCCCTTACTCCCAGAACTATAGTAGCAACACAGGCAATAATGGCTTATCGCCAATGGTATAAAAGTATGCATCTGTGCAGTAGGCTAAGTATTACATCATGCATGTATACAATGGCTATCAAGTAAGGATCCTGGTCATGGTGTTAGGAATGTTAGGTAGAAAGATAGACATGAGCAGCCAGAGAAGGAGAAGATAAGACTCAAAGAAGAAGCCCAGATAGCAGGTCCCATGTGGAGACAACAAAGGCTTTTCTGGGAGATAACTTCCTCCCCAACCAGATCCCAATGGACAGAACTAAGAACTGCCCAAATCACATCTAAGCATGGGGAAAAGACTGGCTCATTGAGAGGGATGACTATATAGAAGAACCTGTAAATCAAATAACCGCATATTGTCAGTCAAAGAAGTGCATCCTAACCAGAATACAATATATAATCCTCCTGCCTAACAGATTAAGGTCTTTCTCTACTTTGACTCTGACCCACTACTCCCTTAGAGTGTATTCAAATAAAATTTTCCCTCTGCTTTGCTATTGTGTCTCTGCCTTTCCATACTTTGATGTGCTGGGGACAGGGACTGAGAAGAATTCAACCTATAACACTGGTACTTCCGTTTTTCCCTACAGCCGGAAAGATGGCAATGCTACATAATTCTGAGAAGTGTCAAGGCCCCTCCAGTTTCTGCCCTAACTGCATCGTTCCTTTGTCAGCAGTACACAACCTGTCCCTCAGCCCAACTGAGCAAGGCAGATTTGGGAAAGATTCCCTGCCTTCCCATTGGGCTGCTCTTCTGATAATAGAACTTTCTCTGCTTCAAACCTGGTAACTCAAAGACTGGCTAACTGAACATCAGGCATGCAAATCTGGATTTGGGGATCTGTAACAGTCATTGCTTTAATTCTTACCACCATCACAAATAACTATCAGTTTCCTACTGTGGGTAAAATTGTAATATTTCCAGAATCTCTCACCTGGCCTTAGTGCATCTCCATATCAATAGGTGTTCCCAAGGGGTGGAGAGATAGTTCATCTCCATATAAGTAGGTAATTACAAGGGGGAATGAGAGCATATCTGGACCAGAGAGGTTGGATGGGGCCACATCCTCTGCAGCCAGGTCACAAGAGACACGGGTGAGCAGAAGTGGACTGCTTGTAAGCAGTAAATAGGTTTCTTCCACTTTATTTCTCCTTTTGACTGATTTCAGTTTCAAAGATATTTTGCCCCAGGATATTCCCCCTGGAGTATACATACTTCTGCCCACAATTTAGGAAATGCTAAACCCATTTAATAATAGTGATTACCAATAGTGTATTAAATTTTTGTGGGTAGCTTAAGCCAAAGATACTCAGTTAATTTGCAGAATGAGTGCCTAAAACTCCAATGTCCAGTAAGGGAAAACTAAGAACGAGGAAAATACATTTCTTCAAAATAACTTTTATTTATCAATAGTTGCTATTAACTATTCAGGTCCTACCCTTTCTCTAGCATCTCTGAATTAATAAAGTGTTATGAGTGATTTTCTGGGTAATATAACAGATTGCCTTATACTGCTCAGCGCAGAGTGCATCCATTTAAAATGCCAACTGTAACCTCAGGATAGACCATGAGGAGAAATCCCAGCTGTGCATCAATACAAACCAGGATATCAATTTTTTCCTTTCCCCTTCTAGTGAAAAGATAAAGCACATTTCACCTAGATAAAAAATGAACATCTCTTATGTTTTGTTGACTCAGTGTAGTAGGAAAAAACACAAAGGAAATCAAAACCTAAATTCAAAGTTAAAACACACACATATACCTCTAAGCCATCAGGAAAATGTGAACTAGGATAAGTTTGTCTTAGTTTGTCTTGCTGCTTGTTCCATTTTCCCATGTTAGGAATGCCTTGATTTTGTACTTCTTCTGAATATCTATTACCAACTTTCAAATTCCCTCATTCTGTCAAGGATAAAACAGGAGTCTTCTTGGGGAAGACAAAGTAGGTAGAGATGAATTTGTCAGCCTTACTATACACAGTTTTCTCATTCATGTTGTGTTCTGGTTCTAAAGTGAATCAACGTTGTAGACTCAAAGTGGTTTTGTTAGAGACTCTAACAAAGACTATCACACTCTATTTGGAAAGAAACTAAGACATTCCCTTCATTTTGCCCTCTCACCAGACCTTTCTGAGTTTCAGGAATTTCTCCTGAAGTGCCTCGCTGGAGACCACTGACACGCATCCTTCTCAAGGTGGTTTCAGAGCATGCAGCCTCCTAAGTGCCTGCAATCTGCCCTCGAGCCACGGATTAACTGTCGATTCTGTACCAGGCCCCTCTTGTCTCTTTGAAGTTCCCCTATAAAATGCTTCATCCTAGAAGGCACTTTGGAGATGGTCTTGGGACACTAGTCCACCATTTCCCAGGTTGCCAGCTTCTTGTAAAGCAACCTGTCCTTTTCACCAACACTTGGTCTCTGGAGTTTTGGCTTTTCAGGCAACCAGCAGCCAAACTTGTGTCTGGAACTGGGCTCTGGCCAGGAAACAGATTTAAAAATTTTTTAATTAAATCAAACTCTTTCCATATAACAAGTATAAAACCAGGCCAAACACTTTAACAATACATTTAACACAATTATGAACTTAATTATGACTACTCAAAGCCCCAAAAGGTCAATCAGCTCAGCATTCCCAACATTTCCAGATGTGATTTTTCAAAGTTACCTTTGTCTCTGGAAAAAACTAGTAGGGAAGTCAAAATACAGTCAATATATTAGACAACATTTGTTTATATTAAAGTGGTTAACACCACCTTACATATATCAAGCTGGAGTATGCTGATGCCATGATAACAGGAGTAGTGCACAGAATTGCTATTCTTAATTTCTGATCCAGTAACACTTTAACCTTTACTTAGTCAGGACTCAATATTCTCCATGTCCTGCTCCACCAATGGTATTTAATACATTTTGTGAAATTTCTTCCCTCTTCATGTGTAAGTAAGTACATTATTCTACTTTACAAGAGATTTAGGAAGTCAACATGTGGTCCTGCCATTTAATCATTGTCTATTCCTGGGTGATTTATGGAATCTTTCTGAACCTGAATTTCTTTTTGTATAAGATGGGATAATAGATTTTTCATTGTAAAATTCATAGGCTTATTTATAATTCTGATCAAATGAAATGGTATACTGGATATATGGGTAAACAATGAAGTGTCACACAAATGGCAAGGTATACAGGTTCACAGTCCCTGAGGATTGTGATTATAGATACTTTTGTGTGAGTCTGAAGGAGTACTTCCTATCTGCGGTAGAGACTGGAGCATAGGAACCTGTTTGCCTTGTCTCTACATGCTTTAATTATTAATGACTCACATTGTCTTCTGGTACCAAAATGAACTCCCATTGTTATGGAATCAAAGGATTGCAGATGGTTTAGGCCTCTGGATACTATGGGACTCTGTGAAAAAGCTCTCAGTGCTATAAATCCCTGATTTGAATTTGAGCATTATATAAAATATTATTTTATATGCAATTGCTCTTTTGGGGGATTGTTTGGTTATCTTAATATTTGCCTCAGAATTTTTATAAGATTGGGAGACAAAAAAATACTTCCTCTGAGGAAATGCATATGAAGACACATTGTGCATATAGATATACATACCACATATAGACACACAAACACATATATTTATATACATATATATGTATATGTGCATATATGATACACAAATACTACAAAAAGAAAATTAAAAGCATTGTGTTTTGAAAGGCCTTTAGGACTCTGGTAGCCTGCAGGTTCAATCTAAGTCCTGCCAAGCGATGATGCTATGCTCCTTCCTGCAAACCAATAATCTGATCGCAGATGGCACTAATAGAAGTACATTCTCCTAAAAGAGGGACTATCAGAATCCTTCTCAATTTTACTCTAGTCAGACCAGACAAAATATTTCTTCTGGCTCCTGTATTTTGAAGGTAATAAATAAAATGAGGACATTCTGTTGTCCTTATAGGCAACTGCACTTGTTCCACTTATGTGAAATTATTTGTTCTAACTGTTAATAGGCTTACATGATGAGAAAGTGGTTCTTCAGTGCTACTCATGGAAATTGATAGTTTTGTTTTATAGTAAATGTAGAGATTGCTGTGATTTCAAACCTTCTCCCCTCTTAACTGTACTGTACACAGGATGATGTAAGAGGAAAGAAACTCAGTCAGCAAATGATAAGGTAAATTTTGCTAGCTTTATACTTTTAGATTAAGCCTATATCTAACACTTCCAAATATCTCTCTACCAGAGGATGTTAGAATATACCAAATATTAGACATTACTTTGTAATTTTTCTATATGATCAACTATGCAATGAAAAAAGTCAAGTCAGCAAACTTTTTGAGTAACATTTATGTGTAAAATACTTTCCAAGGCAATGGGGCAAGCTAAGCTCTTGGAGATGTAGAAAAGAGAGACTCAACTTTATAGGAGCTCACAATTCTTACTAATGAGTAACTAAGATCAATGAGACCATTAAACTAAAGAAGACATATTTGTATCTATGAACAACTTTTTTTAGTAACAATTTTTGCTCTTGCTTCAAGCAATATCATGGAATATTGACAGACTTGAGCTCATTTCATTGGAGATAGAATACAGTATAAGATATAGCTTTGTTAGTGTCTATTTACCCACCACACCACTAGCAGATCAACCATACATAGCACACTAACAAAGGAGAGTGCCACAGGTAATCATGGACTGGAGGGAATATGAAGGAAGCAAATAAATATATGATGCCCTTATCCTCAAGGTTCCTCTTTGTTGATATAAGTCACATACAGATTGTTTGTTACAGAATGGACCTTCACTGCATCTGGTTGAAAATCTTTCTTTTACAGACATAAAACCAAAGTTCTTGGTTGGTAGGAAATGGTATGCATAAAGTGGGAGATGAAGAATGATTCCCTATACATTAAGTCTGGCTTAGAATTCAGATCTTCTAACTCTCCTGCCTGCATACCTCCTCCTATATCACTTTGATATACATATCTCTCAGGCCTGAAGTTACAAATACATTTTCAGGAAAGGCTTGGAAGCCTCACAAACCCAAGGTAGCCTCCCCTGGCATGCATGTAAAAGACACACACATGCACACAGAGAGGTAGTACTTTTTGGCTCACTAGGCCAAGTCCCCAGCATTGAGACTTGAATGAGAAACAGCTCAAGAAAAAACACAAAGTACACAGTGTAAGATATCAGAAAATGTCATTGTCACAGAAGAAAATGATCAGAATGGGCTGGAATATTTGGGGTGACCAGTGGGTTTCTTAGAGAAGAATTTTAACACATCACCTGACTTCTGGGAAATTCTGCCTTCTTACAAGGTATTTAGCTTAAATTCAGTAGAAAGGACTCTCTCTGAAGTGATTTTTTCTGTCATAGGCAGACCCCACCTAACAGCATGAAATTGAAAGAATTCAGAATAAACCCCTTATATGCCTCCCCAAAATGTGCCACTATGTCACGTGAACTATTTTGAGTTTAAAATATTGAGAACCTGCAGACTCAAGAGAAGCTTTTGTTCCTACCTTACCTACCTAGAAGAATCTAAATTAGGGATGTTCAGAACAAGGATTTGTATTAGAGATACATTTTAATTGAATGGCCTATTTGTATGTTAGGTCAAATATCTAATTAAAAACATCTGCTCATCTTATTACTCTGTGAATTGCCTTCTTCCCCTTTGGGCCCCAGACTTCTATCCCATTCCTTAGCTCAAGATTGCATATATAACTCATTTTACCTTTCTGTCTTTGAATCTCTCATATATGTGGGGTTCCTGTATGTATGAAATTGAATTTGATTCTCTCCTGTTAATCTATCTCATGTCAATTTTTTTCTTAAACTAGCAAGAAGAACATTGAAGGATAAAGGAAATTTTTATTCCACAAAAATGTGAACAGAGAAAGTGTCTGGGTTCATGAGGATTTCTCTACTAAGCTAACTCACTGCCACTATCAGCTTCCTAAAATAATTTGCAGTTAGCTGTGATCAAGGGGAGTTTTACACTTAACAATAAGAAACATGCATCCGGACACCAGATTTCCTCAGCACTCACAGACACCCCCATAATCCTTCCAGAAAAGAAAAATATAATTTCACTGTAAAATTGCTTCCATTGTATACACATTTATTTCAAGTCTGTTAAGTTTTCCTCTGTCTCTAAATTTTGGTTTGAGGGTTATAATCCATAACTCTTATGGGTCAGTTTTTAAACAGTAGTAATGTACTTAAAATTATACTGTGTATAAATGACTTTCCAAAGATATACTCCATTTACCAAATGACTATCTAAATATATACCCCATTTACTCTTATCATTCTCTAGATAAGAACTTATTCCACTACTGTGAAATTAACTTTTAAAACTTTAAAACATATTAACTGTTGGGATTCAAGATGGCGGTGTGAGAGCTGAGACAGAGAACTCCTATAAAAACCACACATATTATGAAAATACAGTTAATACAACTAATCCTGAAAGAGTGACAGGAAAGAAGGCTGCTCCAAACTGGATACACCTGGAGAACAGAGCAGACCTCATGAAATGGGGTAACGTACCAAAGCCTTGATCTGGCAGGACCCAAGCCCTTCCCCCACCCCAGTTCACCAGAGGGAGGAAGTGAAATGGGGCAGGGAGGGGATGGAAGTCTAGGACTGCTGAACACCCAGCCCTGGAGATCTGCTATGGGAGCAGAAACCTACATTGCATGGTGCTCTGGAGATTAGTTGGGTTGGAAAGCTAAGATAGGTGGAATTAGTGGGGAGACTGAGATTCCAGCCATTTGTGGAGGACAGGGACCCACATCAGGCTGCTCTGGGACAGAGGAAAGAAGGTAAGTCTGAGAGGCTTCCTAGCAGTGAGAGGGCTGCTGAAGGGGTGGGGTTTGCACAGAGCTTCTGCATGGGAGAAGGGATAGGTGGACAAGGTTGTCTGGCCATGCTTTTTCCAGCAGGTTCAGAATGTTCAGGACCTTCAGGGACTCCATCCCCCTGGCTGGCTACACAGCTCAGAGGCCTCTCACTGTGATATACAGTGTGCTGAGCACTCCTCCTGGGCTGCCGGTGCCAGCTTGCAAACCAGCAGTCTCTGCCCTGGCGTCATGTCAGCCAGAGGGAAGCCCCACCTACGGCAACTACAGAAGCACAGAAGCTTACACTTGTGTTCTGGCCCACTGGTTCTGACAGTGGAGACAGGCACTGCAGCTGGGAAACAGGAAACAGCTCTTTCTTTCCCCCAGGCACCAGCACCACTCCGCTGCAAGTGCCGACATCACTCCAGGGACTGAGCAACTCCAGAGACTAGAGCTTCAAGGCACTAGAGAGCACCACACACAAATATGAAACATCAAAGGAACCGGTTCAGACCAAAATTTCAAAAACACCAGAAAAATGCCCAAATGAAACGGAACTCTCCAATCTTCCTGAAAGTGAGTTCAAAATAAAAATCATAAACATGCTCATGGAGGTACAGAAAAATATTCAAGAACTCAGGAACAAATTTAGGAAGGAGATTCAATCATTAAGAAATTTCATATCTGAAATGAATTTAAAAGCAGATTAGATGTAGTAGAAGAGAAGTAAATGGAATAGAAATTTGAGAAGAGGAATACAAAGAAGCTGAGGTACAGAGAGAAAAAGGGATCTCTAAGAATGAAAGAATATTCAGAGAACTGTGTGACCAATCCAAACAAAACAATATTCACATAATAGGGGTACCAGAAGAAGAAGAGACAGAAAAAGGGATAGAAAGTGTCATTGAGGAGATAATTATGGAAAAATTCCCCAATCTGGGGAAGGAGATATTCACTCAGGCCACGGAGATGGACAGACTCCCAACACAAGGGACCCAAGGAAGACAACACCAAGACATATAATAATTAATATGGCAAAGATCAAAGATAAGGACAGACTTTTAAAAGCAGCTAGAGAAAGAAAAAAGATCAAATACAAAGGAAAACTGATCAGGCTGTCATCAGACTTCTCAAAAGAAACCTCACAGGCCAGAAGGGAATGGCATGATATATTTAATGCAATGAAACAGAAGGGCCTAGAAACAAGAATACTCTTCCTGGCAAGGTTATCATTTACATTGAAAGAAGGGATTAAACAATTTTCAGATAAGCAAAAGCTGAGAGAATTTACCTCACACAAACCATCTCTACAGTGCATATTGGAGGGACTGCTATAGATGGCAGTATTCCTCAGGCTAAATAGCTGTCATCAGGGGAAATAAATCCACAGCAAAGTAGAACAATTAATTACTAAGCAGATGCAAATTTAAATCAAATACCCCCAAAGTAAATCAAGGGATAGACAAAGAGTACAAAATATGATACCTAGTATATAAAGAATGGAAGAGGAAGTAAAAGGAAGAAAAAGAATAAAGAATGTAGGTTCTGTTTGTAATAGCATACTAAGTGAGTTAAGTTAGACTGTTATATAGCAAGGAAGTAACCCTTGAACCATTGGTAAACATGAATCAAAAGCCTGCAATGGCATTAAGTGTGTATCTTTCGATAATCACCCTAAATGAAAATGGTCTGAATGCACCTATCAAAGGCGCAGAGTAACTGAATGGATAAAAAACCAAAATCCGTCTATATGTTGCCTACAAGAGATTCACTTCAAACCCAAAGACATACACAGACTGAAAGTAAAGGGATGGAAAAAGATATTTCATGCAACCAATAGGGAGAAAAAAGCAGGAGTTGAAGTACTTGTATAAGACAAAATAGACTTCAAAACAAAGAAAGTAACAAAAGACAAAGAGGGACATTGCATAATGATAAAGGGGTCAGTCCAACAAGAGGCTATAACCATTATAAATATCTACGCACCCAACACAGGATCTCCTACATATGTGAAACAAATACTAACAGAATTAAAGGGGGAAATAGAATGCATTGCATTCATTTTAGGAGACTTCAACACACCACTCAATCCAAAGGACATATCAACCAGACAGAAAATAAGTAAGGACACAGAGGCACTGAACAAACTATTAGAACAGATGGACTTAACAGACATCTACCGAACACTCCATCCAAAACCAACAGGATTCACAATCTTCTCAAGGGCACATGGAACATTTTCAAGAATAGATCATATACTAGGCCACAAAAAGAGCCTCAGTAAATTCAAAGAAATTGAAATTGTAACAACCAGCTTCTCAGATCACAAAGCTATGAAACTATAAATAAATTAAACAAAGAAAACAAAAAAGCTCACAAACACATGGAGGCTTAATAATGTGCTCCTAAATAACCAGTGGATCAATGACCAAATAAAAACAGAGATCAAGCAATAAATGCAGACAAATGACAACAATAATTCCACACTGCAAAATCTATGGGATGTAGCAAAGGCCATACTAAGAGGGAAGTATATTGCAATACAGGCCTAATTTAGGAAAGAAGAACAATCCCATATGAACAATCTAAACTCACAATTAATGAAACTAGAAAAAGAAAAAGAAGAACAAATTAGGCCCAAAGTCAATAGAAGGAAAGACATAATAAAGATTAGAGCAGAAATAAATAAAATCAAGAATAATAAAACAATAGAAAGAATCAATGAAAGCAGGAGCTGGTTCTTTGAGAAAATACACAAAATAGATAAACCCCTAACAAGATTTAACAGGTAAAAAAAAGAGTCTACTCAAATCAGAAATAAGAAAGGAAAAGTCACTACAGACACCTAAGAAATACAAAGAATTATGAAAGAATACTATGAAAAATTGTATGCTAACAAACTTGCTAATCTAGAAGAAATGGACAACTTTCTAGAAAAATACAACCTTTCAAGGCTCATCCGGGACAAAATAGACAATCTGAAAAGACCAATTACCAGCAAGGAAATTGAATTGGTAATCAAAAAACTACCTAAGAACAAGACACCTGGAGACCAGATGGTTTCACTGCTCAACTTTATCAAACATTTAGTGAAGATCTAATAACAATTCTCCTTAAAGTTTTTCAAAAAGTAGAAGAGGAAGCAATATTCCCAAACTCATTCTACGAGGCCAAAATCACTCTAATATCCAAACCAGGCAAAGACACCACAAAAAAAGAACATTAAAGACCATTATCTCTGATGAACATACATGCAAAAGAACTCAACAAAATATTAGCAAACCAAATTCAAAAATACATCAAAAAGATCATACACCATGACCAAGTGGGATTTATTCCAGGTATGCAATGATAGTACAATATTCAAAAATCCATCAACATCATCCACCACATCAAGAAAAAGAGACAAAAACCACATGATCATCCCCATAGATGACAAAAAAGCATTTGACAAAATTGAACATCCATTCATGATAAAAACTCTCAACAAAATGGGCAAGTACCTCCATATAATAAAGGCCATATATGACAAACCCACAGCTAACACTATACTTAACAGCAAGAAGCTGAAAGCTTTTCCTTTAAGATTGGTAACAAGACAAGGATGCCGACTATCCCCACTTCTATTCAACATAGTTCTAGAGGTCCTAGCCACAGCAATCAGACAACACAAATAAATAAAAGGCACCCAGATTGGCAAGGAAGAAGTTATACTTTCCCTATTTGCAAATGACATGATACTATATAAAAAAACCTTAAAGAATCCACTCCAAAACTACTAGATCTAATATCTGAATTCAGCAAAGTTGTATGATACAAAATTAATACACAGAAATTTGTTGCATTCCTATATACTAATGATGAACTAGCAGAAAATCAAGAAAGCAATTCCATTCACAATTGCATCCAAAAGAATAAAATACCCAGGAATAAACCTAACCAAGGATGTGAAAGACCTATACTCTGAAAACTACAGGACACTCATGAGAGAAATTTAAAAAGACACCAATAAATGGAAACACATCCATGCTCATGGATAGGATGAATTAATATGGTCAAAATGGCCATCAGGCCTAAAGCAATCTACAATTCAATGCAATACCTATCAAAATACCAACAGCATTCTTCTACAAGCTAGAGAAAATAGTTATAAAATTCAAATAGAACCCCAAAAGACCCCAAAGAGTCAAAAGCAATCCTGAGAATGAAGAATAAAGCAGGGGAGATCTCACTCCCCAACTTCAAACTCTACTGGAAAGTCACAGCAATCAAGACAATTTGGTACTTGCACAAGAACAGACCCATAGACCAATGGAACAGACTAGGGAACCCAGATATAAACCCAAGCATATATAGTCAATTAATATACAATAAGGGAGTCATAGATACACAATGGGGAAAAGACAGCCTCTTCAACAGCTGGTTTGGCAAAACTGGACAGCTACATGCAAGAACATGAAACTGGATTATTGTCTAACCCCATAAATAAAAGTAAACTCAAAATGGATCAAATACCTGAATGTAAGTCATGAAACCATAAAACTCTTAGAAGACAACATAGGGAAAAAGCTCCTGAATATAAACATGAGCAACTTTTTCCTGGACACATCACCACAGGC